>NW_007579421.1:94636-142644 GCF_000690725.1 Stegastes partitus | reverse complement strand
TTTTAATGCTTTCATTGCCTTTTACTGGTTTGTTGTCTGTTTTCAGCAGGATTAGACAAAAACTATCGGGTGTGTTGTCATGAAGCTTGGTTAGGAGGTGCAGCAAAGGCGAAGGAAGAAACCATTCAGTTTCCAAATTGTAATGGAGACATGTCCTGATGTTTATGATGGATTCGGTTGGTTACGGATTTGCACGTCATAAAGTAGTGGACTGTTGGACTAATGGTGTACGCACCATTAGTGCCTTTTTAGTTTAAACTGTAATTTTGCCACTTTTGTTTTTTTAGTTTTTAAACTAAAGCTTCATCGACACTAATTAGCCTAAACATTACGACCACCACTTCCTAATCTACCGTTGGTCCATAAGAACATCACTGACTCACCAACACAAGGGACTTTCAAAGACCTCTGAAGGTTGCTCTATGGTATCAAGCTCACCAAGACATTAACAGCAGATCCTTTAAGTCCTGGAAAGTGCAAGTTGGAGTTGGATTAGAATACCTGCAGCACATCCCCTAACACCCTGTTCGCCGATTACTTCCATTGGACCACTGTCAGAAGGTGCTCACCACCGCCGATGCATCCAACACGCTTTCCAACCGAACCATCTGGACTTAACATTTTGGCCCTTGCCAAGTCCCTCAAGTCTTTCCACCTGCCCATTTCTCACTCATCCAAAACACTGACTGTTTAATTACAATTTCATATAGCCCAGACAGTGACAGGCACAACTATATGAACTACTCAATATTAATCACTTCATTGGTCTTTGAATGGTCACAACCTTTGGCTTATATTATATTTGCAACATCTGGCTTGTTTATATTCCTCCAAGCAAGGTATCAAAAAAAGTAAAATCTCTATTATATTGGCATAAAACCCAGCAGCACCACCATTTGTGCCTAAACCTTCCTGATGTGGAGCTCGGTTTATTCAGTTAGCGTTAGAACGGTGGAATTGATCGTGTTTTTGGATGATGTGAGAAAAGCAGAAAATCTTTTCTCAGGAGGGATGATTGATTTTTGTCACAGATATAATTTACCTTTTTTTTTTTTTTTTACTTGGATGCCAAAGTCTGCACATGTCCGCTGCAATCAAACCCAAAGCAGCTCATCTGATTAATTACCTTCACCCAGGGAGGAAGAGGGGGAAGTTAAAAACCCCCCCACACTCGTTCTCAGGTGTCAGCGTGGATGCAGAGACAAACCTTGACCTTGCAGCGCTGCCAGCAAGCGGCAAGGACTCGGCGGGCTGCATCGGGCTGGACACACAACTCCGCTGAGAGGGAGGGAGGGAGGGAGGGAGGTTAAAGAGAGAGAGAGAGGGAGAGAGAGGAGAGGGGAGGGGCCGAGAGAGTCGAGTGACAGAGAGGTTGAGGGGGGGGAGTGCAGGAGGCGAGGGCCCGACTCGTCTCTCTGAAGCTGGAGGTGAATGTGTAAGGATGGTCCCTCGCCTTCATCCTGTCCACCGTGTGCCGGGCTGCTCGCTGTCTGTCTCTGCCGGTAGGGCTGCCGCTTTAACCGCTCTGTTGTGTTTCATTGTCTCTTGTCATCTCTGCTGTGTTTGGAGTCACTTTTCTTTCGGGCATGTGTGCTGTGTGATGAGGGTGAGGGTAGAAGAAGAAGCTTGTCGGCTGCGTATGCTCTTTGTTTACACCGGCTGCCCGGGCAGGTGTCTGGCAGAGATGACTGCAGCAGCTGCACTGGCATTTCCCCACCACCACCACCACCACCGCCACCATCAGCCCCCTTCTACCCTCACACCCCCTACACACACACACACACAACCTCACTCATTTTCCCTCTTCCCATCTCCCTCCTGTAGTCTGATGTCATGGCAGCTGATGTTTGCGCCGGAGGACGCTCGCAGCTCGCTGCAAACTAGAGCTGAAGGGACGTTTCAACTTCTCAGACAGTGCCGGGACTGTTGTTGCTGTCGTCCCTTCCATCTCTCCTCCCTCTCTCCCTCCCTCCCTCCCCCCTTCATGCAGAGGCTGTTGTGTCCTCCGAGCAGCTTCGCGAACCAGGGGGTTGGGTATTTATTGTGTTTTTTTTTCTCTTTAACTCTGCTGCATCCTGGTTCCTGTTTTGCTGAGCACAGGGCGACTGTGTGATGAATCCCTATTGATCCTTTAAACAGACCCAGGAATAGTTCATTACATCAGGCTGCTCTCTGCTGACCTAGACAGCATTCAGCTTACAAAGTGAACGGGCTCTTGTGCCATACTCACCATTACTGCAAATGAGATGGAGGGTCACCAGCAGTCCTTCCTCTGCCTCGTAGCCTTTTTCTCTTCATCGTGCATATCTTAGTACAGTTTAATAGGTTTTAGCAAAGCTCACATTAATTCATCAATAATGAGTTTGGGGCTCCGGCCTGCGGCACAGGATTATGTGTGACTTTTGTGATCTTGGTGGATATAATTCCATCTCTGAGGCCAGATCTGTTTTTTTTCGGTTCTTGGTTGATATCCTCGGGGGCAGGATTTTCAGGTTGGGTAGATTATGCAGCATTAAGCTGCTTGGTATCAGATAATTCTACAATGCTGAAATCCTCTGTGGTTATGAATTAAAATAGGCTGAGCTCCGCTGTTGTTTCATGCTCACAAGAATCTCTGTGAATTTATCTTTTTAAAGAGTGTACATTTAGTGTATCACAGCTGTCACCGAGGAGGAAAATTTGTTTCCTGCCTGCTTTGAATCTGGAACCCGGCTGCAAAACAAAACTGATGCCATAAGTGTTCAAAGAGGATAACACATCCAAATCACTGCTCGAGGAGTCTTTTCCGCCAGTGAAGTGCGCTGAAGCATTTAGGCTGTTTTTTAATGCAAAATACATCAGCATGTGTTAAATAAATCATGGGCCTATCAGAGGAGTTTTTCGGGAGGACGATTCAAAGCGAGGCGAGGGGGAGCCAGGAAGCCGTGACAAGCGTCTGATGACTCATCTCGCGTTTCAATTCAAAAGCATTAGGTACGGGCCCGGCTGGCCGGACACAAGCTCGCTTCGCTGGCCTGTCATTCATTATCACTCCAAGGAGACTCCACTCCAGCATAATGATTCTGATTGGAGTTTGCTGAGGTTGAACGGAATCCAAAATCCAACACACTGAGTCATCGAAGCTGCTGCGTGACATTTGTTTTCATCTTCCAATCTGACTCGTCCTCCTTGCGCTGGAAGACGTGAATTCGATGCAGTCGGGCTGCAGTAATGGTGTCTTATTTCACGTGCAGAATGCTGAATATAGGTGGATGATCCATGCAGAGGATGCAGTAGTCGATGAAGAGGAGCGGGCTTGTGGAAAGGCTGCTATGAGGTGTATCAACTTCTACCCATGAAACCTTGTCATTTGTTCAAATGCTTTAAATCCAACTCTTTGCATCCAAATTCACATCCCTTCTTCTCAGTTTAATTGATCATGAAGTACTCTTTACAGCGAGGTGTGGCTCACATCAAATCAAACTGTGCACATGACCTTTTCAGTGATGCCAGTTGTTTGTGCAGTGAAGCTCAAGTGAGAAAAATAACTTTCAATTTACATTAAATTTAGCTACAGTGCCTCTCATGTGAATTACTCATGAGCTCGTCAATGCATCACTGTGACAAGAAGCATAAGAAGTAGCAGCACCAGAGGTTTTGCTTGTTACATATTTGTACGTACCGTAGTAATCATGTTATGAAGATCAAACTAAGTCATATTTTTACTAAGTTTAATGCTCCTGCTTCTCAGTGCAATAGATCAAAACATCTCAATCACTTTGCAACACGCCACATATCAAAATAAACAGCAGAACGCGCTCTTTCTAATGATACCAGCTGTTTCTTTGTGCGACAAAGCTTCGTCCAGCAACCTGCTTTTGAAATGACCACTAATCACTGCATTGTTTCTAACAGGGTTGACATTATTGAATTTCCCTTCTGGGATAAATAAAGTATTTTTCATTTCATTCATTCATTAAATCCCACTTTGTATAAAAAATAAACATAAAATGATAGACTTGCTTTACATTGCAAGGAATCAAAGGAGTGGGCAGCGTGGCTGTGGAGGGTCTTCTTGTTTTTGGGGAAGCAAATGTTCCACTCGTCACTGTTTTGAGGGAACAGGCTAAGCAGGACGATTGGGTGATAAACCTTATTAATAGAGTTTGAACCACAAAAAGGATTAAACTCACGACTGAACTGAAGACAATCAGACATTTTATTTGTGTGCTTTTGAATGGTGATGACTTCACTTTGGAAAAATTCAACATTATCGTCAGTAGCTTCAAATGTGTGGCAGTGATTTGTAGAAAACAACCTATTTTCTCTTTTGGGTAAGCTGGTGAGCAAAATTGCATCTTGTCAGACGTCTTTGTTGCTGACCAGTTAAACTGCCCCAAACAAGAAAAACGATCCAGAGTTCAAACTGAATCCCAGCTCCTAGACTCTGGATGTAAGCGTGACTGTTCCTCTGTACGCACACAATCCTCTGCCTCAGAACTGTCCAGTGATAACACGTTACGGTTCAGGCAGTGTGTGATACGGATTAAAGGCTGTTTATGCATGCCCAGCATTGGCCCACTGGGCCTCTGGGATTGGTGTCAACAGGTTGCCGTAAGGCCCAGTAACATGTGGCATGGAAAAGCTGCAGGGGATTATTTTGCTGGTGCTCGCTCCGTCTCTTCCAATTATTGCCACAATTACTGTCAGCAGACATAAGAGGCGTTCTGGAGATGCTGTACGTTGCGAAACGATGGCGTGTCATAGCGTTTTAGTTTCACTATTACACCACGACTGCAGCTACTTTCGAGCTACGAGTCGGCAACGACGCTACACACGAATATTCTGCGTGTTGTTACAGGCTTCGGCTGCAGTGCCAAATATGCTTGAGGAGTTTCTTTTGGGATGAAATCAGAGCTTTTCTGCAACATAATGTGGGTCAATTCATAAGAGAAGTGATTTGAAAGTAACCCGGTCCATGTGTTGGATGTATAACTGGGGTTTGTTGATACTGATTCCCATATCTCCTGCTGAAGGAGATTATTTTAACCTCACACTACGGGTTTGTGGCTCCTGCTTGTAGCTAAGATTTACTCGCGCTGTAGTAAAACCTGTGCTGCTCAGCGCTAGGTTTTAACTGCGACGAAGGCAGATGTCTTTCATATTTACGTGCGTGTCAAAATATGGAAAGCACAATGTACAGAAACACAGATAAACCTCGTGTTTGTGACTGGGTGGCATTTAAATAAATACACAGTGTACTGCCGTGTTGTTATGCACATAAACTGAATGGCGCTTTCATAGTGGGCACACTTTTCCTTAAGCCTTGCCAAGTAAAATGAAGGCTCCTGTGTGCGCTCCACGCTTGACGTCAGAGGTATAAACTCCTCACATGCAGCTCGGTGTGGTGTATAAAATGTTGTGTCCCTCAGGTTCATTTATGCACATAAATTAGAAGTGTTGTAAAAGCCAAAATCAGGTACTTGTTGAGTTAAGGTCCCTGGGTTTCTTTCTATTTGTTTCCTGCCTTCTCTTAGAGTTGGTCAACGTTTTGTAATTGTTAGTGAGAAAATAAAGCATGCAGCACATCAGAGGTGTGGAGAAAGTGGTATCAGAATGAAGCTGGAACTGGGGTTTTTTCCAGTTGTGGTCTGAAGCCAGATGGCCCGTAGTGTTTGTGGCTCAGCTGCTGATTTTTCCAAATGTTCCTACTGAGGGGAAAGTTGGAATGTAAAGAGAGAGGACGCACCGCAAGGTTGTACCTCTGGTTTAACAGGAAGGCTGAGCGGACCTGTCTGGATTTCAAGATGAACAAAGAAATGCTCCTTTTCAGTCTCTGTTTGGTCATTTCTCAATCAGATAAGACTTTAGTTTGACTCTGACGGCTGTTTGGTGTCAAAAAGGAAAAGACTTTTTAAAATATTTTATGGCAACTGCAGATAAGAACAACTTGACATTTGAAAAAAAAACTTATGTTAGTTTTAATTAAACTCTGATCGTTGCAATAATCCACACCAGACTGGCACCTAAACAACTCAAACAATAACTAGAAATAATTAAAAAGGTCTATTTGGTCTAAGATGTTGTCATCATTTTTTTTTTTCAAACATCTGGTACTATAGTCGTCCTCAAATGTATACCTTTCTATTAAAGAAAAGGCAAAATTCACAAAAGCCACTCAAATAACTAGAAACTGAAAAAAGTAATAATAAATAAAAATTTGCTAAATTACAATTTAGTGAAATAAGATGTTGCTTTTGGATTGTGGTCGAAAAGAGTAATTTAAAAAAAAAAAAAAATGAAGCTGTCCTGGACAAATTAGAGCACTTTGCTGATGAGCAGTGAATCTAAACACCAGAAGAAGTCTGATGGAGAGTTACAGAAAACATTTGATTGCAGTGATTGGCTCAAAGGGTTGTTCAACAAAATATTAGTTTCCCATCGTGCTTGTTTGCTTGTGTGTTTGTTTGTTTTTAATATTTCTGCTGGACCATAATTCAAAAGCAATGTCATGATGTTCATTAAATTTTTATTTACTACTATTTTTGTCAACTTATTTCAGTGACAGTTGCTTTTTTTCCTTCTTTAATGGGAGGCTATGAATACATTTAAGGACGGCTGTACATTGTTTGGAGATGAAACACGACTTCTTCATTATTCTGATAGCCGAAGGTATAAAATGTCCACCCACCGTACCAATTAATTTCCATTTAACGATGACGTGGTCTAAGTTCAGTAAAGTCTTCTGATGATCTCTTTTCACAGAAGGGAGATGTGATTTTGTGATGCAGGTAACCTCAGGGAGGGAAAGACAACGTAGGCACAGAAGGAGGGAGTGTTCCTACCGCGTGATCACATGCGAACCAGCAGGCCCTGTCAGACCGTTCAGGAAATGCTTGGCAGATATTCAGAAACTGTACTCATCGCCTCAGGAGACCAAAAAAAACACATTATCGTCTTAGGGGAATTCTTGCAGTTGGAGTCAAACTGAGGCACCATTTGGCTTCTTTAGGAAGCCATAGGTGCTGTAAACGTTTCCCAGTCCTCCACCTACCACTTGTGAGTTGACAAATAGTTGATGGGGACATGCGGTGCTCACCTCTCTAAGAAGCTGTTGACAAATGCCTGAAATTGAGGCCCAGAGCAGCAGTTTGTGGGAAATGATGACTGTAGGGGAGGACAAAAATGTTCCTTCCTGTTCTTCTTGATATATTGTACTGTTCACCTTCTCATGCTTAAAAACAATTACCAATCCTTCTTCTTCGTGACATCCAGATTTTTTTTCGGCTTAGGGAAATAACTTCTGCTGACTGTCCAAATCATTTTTCACTGCGATGGAAAGTCGCTGAAATCTTAGCGTTCCTCCCCGACAAAAATGTAAGTGATACTGCTGAGCCTGTAAATTAAAAGGTCCGTCAGGGTTACTTTACCGCACACGGGTGAGGCAGGTTAACACCTCTGCGTTTACAAGGCGCATTCTGCACACGTTCTGTCATCTGTTCGATAAAAAAAAATTAACCGGCGGATGAATGAAGCCGAGGCTTTTAGCGGCACCCGTCACACCTCCCACACCCTGTTACATGAGCTCACTCACCGTTCTTCCCGAGAAAACATTTATTTTTCACCACAACAGCGTGACTCGCGTGTTCGAACACCGCGCTGGATGTCTGCTCCGATTTGTTACACCTCGGATGTTCAGCCGAGCCTCCGACGAGTCGACACAAGTCGTCCGCACGGTGAACCGTGGGCCTCTCGGTCTGCAGATTTGTAGAGGAAGTGCTGGTTCAAAAGGTTGGCAGAGGTCAGATCTTAAAGAGGAAGTGTTCAAGGTGGGGAAAAATAGATCTCTAGGGGCAGGCAGAGTCAACCAGAGTCCTGTTCATCGTGAGTGCTAAACGGTAAGCATTTTTAGTGGCCCCCTGCCTGACCTCTACCTGATTCTTCTGAAATCTTCCTACCCAGCACGCGAGTGTTGCTTCTGTCAGTGTATATGTTGCTCTACTTTAGACCTGCTTGTGCTGCTCATGATAATATTGACAGCTTTGCCAGATGGGACTCACAATTAGTCCGATTACAAACGAACCTACAGGACCGAATACGCTCGGCACCGTGGATCGCAAACGTCGCCGCTTAACGGCAATTTCATGTCACAGAGCATGATTTAAAGCGGCCATTTCTAAGCCTGCATCAGCAAATGTATGTGAAATACAGATTGACTTTAACATACGGTGGTGGAATCTTAGGGATTACTCTCAGCGGAGAACGGGAGTCATATGATCGTGCCGCAACAGTGGTTTTATGTGTGTGTAGATTGTCTAATGGCTTGTAAGCTATTTTCTACAAAAAAAAAAATGGCTCAAGGATACTGGAAGAGTGAGAGGGGTTTTATTTTTTTTTTGCCTATTTACAAAACTAGCTGACACGGAGCAACATTAGCATTTATTTGAAGTTATGCTTCTGTTGTGAGAAAAATAACTGGCTCCATCCATAGCTGCTCTTTTTCACCAGCGAGGTCACTAACTTTTTTTTTTTGCTGTGCCAGTGAGGAATATATGGCAGTGGATTTATTGCAGCTATTTTTGTTCTGTTGCTGGAATTGATGTTGATGAAAATAGTGGAAATGAGCCATATAGTGCATGTGGTGTACAAGAAAGGACGACTGATTATAAGATGGTCCCCCTCTTTCCAACATCTGCTTCTGAGAAAACGATTTTTGGAGTTGAGGAAACTGTCGTGATCCAAGTACAAGAGAGTCCTCGTTCTTATTCTCGTATTTGTGAAAACATGAAATATGTTTGTGTATAAAACCCTCATTTGTGCATCTGACTCTCAGTCGTGGACAAACACTCTCCCCCTCGTCAGGCTCTTGGAAGCAGCGAGAATCATTTGCTCTGACAATTAGCGTGTCGGGCTCATCGTGTCTGACAGTAAATTTGTTGGGAGAAACTATTAACTTGTTTTCAGTCATCATGAATTTATTTCAGTCGGCATGAATTTTGTTTTTCTCATTTAAAGTTGTTGAAACGGTTTTTGCCTCGTGGGTTTTCCACCAGGCTGTTTAGTGTACGCTGGAAGACGCGTCATAAGGGAAATAAGCAACACCTTCGCTGAGCATTTCCACCTTTAGTGCACAGATGACAAATTTTGAAAACACGGTTCCTGATTTTTTTTGGTTAACAAGCTAACGAAACAAACCTGTCAGGTTGCGGCTTTCTGGATAATTACTCTTCCTCAGAATCAGATTCTGGCGTTGTGTCAAAAACGTGATTACAAATACACAGGACTTCTGTAGTAATAGGAAAGGTGTGTCTTTGTAAGATTAATGTTTCTTGGAAACTGAATAATTGTTTCAAAAAAATACTTGCAGTTTATAGTGTAACCTGGACCGGCATTACCGATTTTAGAGAATTTTATAGTCTTGTTTCCGATGTTTAGGCTGTGAGTCTAATGTCTGTTTATTTGGAAACTAGACTGAAATTAACCTGATTTATAAATGCGGTTTGTATCTACGGACATTCTCCTTTGCAGCTACCCTTTGAATTAAACTGGAATTCATTACCAAAGTTATGTCATCTTGATATGTTAGTAACTGCGATCACTTTTTGGCCAAGTAGAAAACTACACTATACGAGATGAATTGGTTTTAGTAAAAACCAAAACTGTTCTGGTTATAATGTAGGGCACAGAGCAGGTAAGGTAACACAGAGACATAAGGATAATTGCAAAAAAGATTAGGACTGTTTGATCCAGATAAAAGCCTGTGGGCGGCAGTCAATCACTTTTTGGCACGACAGTACCTCGAACATGTACGGCTGAATATCACAGCTTAACGTTGCGTAACATAGTGTGGTTGTAGGTGAGCTGGTGTGCTTCAGCTGCAGCGAGAGCCGAACATTCTAGAGGACGAAACAGCTTAGAAAAGTCATTTTCAGGCAAGAAAATTATTATTTAATACCCAGAGATGAGTTTTAGGGATTTAATCAACGACAATATTTTGTGTTTTTAGCTTTAGCTTTAGAAGCTACCTATTTATATTAAAGCTAACGGATGCTAGATTACGGAAGCCGAGAGCGGTCATGGTCGCATTTTTTTTTTTAAACGCCGTTTTCCTGAGATAACGAGATAATTATTCGGTTATCTCAAGAAAACGGCGTTCGTTTTCTCGAGATAACGAGATAAATATTCCGTTGACAGTTTCGGCTGTCACTTCAGCCTTCATCAGAAGTTGTCGGACTTCCTGGTGTGACGTATCTTATATAGACAGCTGACCGGGAACTCCGACATGACGTGTCATGAGAACGGCTGACCGGGCACGACAACTTACAATGAAGCGCTCGTGCCCGGTCTGGTCTGTCCTCCGGCCCCCCGCTGGTGACTGAGGATGGAATCCCAGGTGTGTGGGAGGTCCTGCACACCTGGGATTCCATCCTGGACCGGGCACGAGCGGGCAAACACGAACACCAATTATCTCGTTTTCATGAGAAAACGATTCTTGTTATCCCGAGATAACGAGAAAATTAACTTGTCATCTCGAGAAAACGGCGAAGAAAGAACAGCAGCCGAAAAAGACCGCTCTTGGCTTCCATACTAGATGACCCTAGAACCTATGGAGATCTTTGTGCAGCCACTTTCTGTTATTCTGCAGCTTCTTGTTTTTTTTTGTTTCAGCTTGTGTTACGGGAAGATCTGAGGATTCCGAGTTGTTGTTTCTCGCTGTGTAGATCATGCTGCTAAAGTTAAAACAGAAGAAAAAGTGCTTGTCTTTCTCTGGCTCAGTAGTTTCAGGACGTCCAAGATGGATGAACCCCAAAGCGCTTTCTTGGCTCACTCTATCGGTTATCGATACTTAATTATTCTTGATTAGATTTTAAAAAATGGAGACTCCATTCGGCCTCCCAGACCAATCGAGTCGCTCTTTCCGTGAATATGAGCTATATTAACTGTAACTCCTGCGCTGAACTACTTCCCTTATTTCTTTAGATTCACCCGAGTGTCATCTGACAGTCGGTGTCATGTGCTGCATTTCTTTCAGACCGGTTATGTGATAGCATGTTTTCCACTAAATAAAATAGCGGGTTATTCGGTGTCACATGAATGACAGTCGATCTGATGCAATGAGTAGATGAGGTTATTATCGGGGGGGAAAATACAGCGTGGCGTTTCAGTTTTATTAGGGTGCCGGCGGAAGCCAAAAATAATCCCCAATCAGCCAGTGTAATCGAGTGTGTCACACCAGGCTGCCACTCCCTTCCCCTGACAGGCAGGCACACACACAGCCGGTACAACGCCGTCACACAACCTTTCTTCCATTTCAGCCTCTCGCAGCTCTCCTTGGCAGAAGGTGAAGCCTCCAGCAGGAAGGCAGGGGGGACATGCAGGAAAGAGAAAGGCAGCCTTTATTGCAGATGCCAACATCAACAGCACCCGGAGCCAGCGTGTATAGACAGAGGTGCTGCCTGTCTTTTCAGTAGCTTCAGTATGTGTGTGTGTGTGTTCGACACCACAGAAAAGAGGGGTGGGACAGGAGCTGGCAGGAGGTAGAGCCAAGCAGGGTGGTGCCTACCAGTCATATTAACCGGAGCTAGATCCATGCCTCTCTGGAAGTCCACCAGTGTGGAAGAGAGGAGTCCTGCTGTCACTGCGTGTTTGGACATCTGTCTGGAATTATACCTTTAACAGCTCCAGTCAGGTTGTGCTGGGCTGAGGCAGGCCTGGAGGAGTCAGCTGCACTTCACTTGAGCAGAGAAGGTAGGTCCACGTCCTCCCCTCCCCTCCCCTCCGATGTAATCCTGGATTCTGTTTGTTCTGAAAAGTCTGGCATCCTTTATTTGAACAGTTTGCCGGCACCGCTACATGTGCTGAACCTATTTTTCTACACTTGTGACACAGAATGACATTTAATTTTCTTTGTTAGTGCATCGGTTTGCTTTTTTTTTTCTTTCCCCATTTCTTTTCCTGTCCTGTCTGTGACATTTCGGGGACTATCCTGTTAGGCCTGAACCAGATGGGTTTCATCCCTTCGCCTTCTGGTAGATAATGAATAACCCCCCTCCTCCTCCTCCTTTCATTTTTCCCTCCTGTGCGTCACAGCAGATGATGTACAGCTGCTCCTCCTGAGCTCCCGAACTCTCTCCATCGTCTGGGTAAAACGCCCTTGAAAGCAGCAGGGGCAGCGGGCGGATCCATAGCCTGTCATGACCACTCAGCTAGGATCTCAGACTGCATAATTTTGCCCTGATGGTCCTGCTCTGAGCGGACAGTGGAGGGTGCCCATCAGTCACTTTGGCAGCGGCACTGCCCACTCGGTGCCAGGGATGAGCAATGCATGGCAGCAAAGGGACCTAAAGAGGGGAGACAGAAAGAGAAGGTTAGGGGGGTGATAGTGGAGCAGATTCAGCCTTTCTCGGTTTCTTTCTCCTTCTCCTGTTCACCTCCAGCCTGATGGGTCCATCAGACAGCTGACTGTGTTGTTGTCGGTGGTGTCAGCAGCGAGGTCACGCTTCCGTCATTCGCGGGACAAACTGAGGAGAACTTAGCAACCACCTCGGCGTCTTTTGTGAAACGATAATTCAATATTACCTTGTCAGTGATTTCACTAAATTGGTTTTGCAAGCTGTGATTTAATTTGCCTCAGGAGGATGTGAATGTGCAGACTGTAGCAGCTAAAAAAAAAAAATAAAAAGTTGGAACAGAGGGACACAGTTCCTCCAGAAGTGTGTGGAACATTCCCCCTCAATGTTCATTTTCCACATTGAGAACTTGGCAGCATCCAGCGCTCCACCTGCAATTAAATCCCATTTCACACGAATGGTTGGATGCACCAGGTGCCAGGAAGAAACACGCAGAGGTGACGACAGACCAAAGGCCGAGCTATTGAGTCATTCTTGGGGTATTTGTGCAGCCGTTAATTGCTGATCCAGACAACCATGAAGTAAGGAAAAGAAAAACATCCCATGAAAACTAATGTTTATAAGCGTCAGCAAAGGTGCAAAAGCTGCAACAATACGGTCCAGCAAACTGCTGCTGAGTGTTTGGCCTGCTAGCTTTGGATTACTCATCCCCAAACCATTTGATAGTTTGGCTCCTTTAATGTGGGTAATTTGGCCAAACTCAGGTGGTGCCAAACCCCAGCCAGCCAGCTGTGAAAATCTAACTTTCCCTCTTCTTCCAAGACAGCTTTATTTTTGTTAGGAATGAAAACAAAATCATTACAACCACACAAAACTGGAGGATTTATTGATGCAAGGAGCCAGATGTTGAAATGTAACATACAGCCGCTTCTTCTGTCTGGAAAGATGAGCTCAATAAAAAAAAAAAAGCAGGGATAAAGTAATGGCGTGTCAGCTATTTCCCTCATGGAATTAATCAGAAATGAAACCAAGGATTCCAAAAGGTAAATAATGATGATAAACAAACCGTCTGTCATGTTTGGGGCTGATTTGATGGAGTCCGACCACTGGAACAAACTCTGAAGCCTGCAGGGATTCAAGAACACCAGGAGATGACTGTGTCCACTTTGGCGTGTGATTGCATTATTGATATTTACACAATCCTGACTTTGTTTAGAAAGCTGCTTTCCTGCAGAAGTAAACTGAGCAAAGATCCAGAGGAAAAATCAAAACGCTACCAAAGTGTATTTTTAGTGCGTTTGTCATGAACTGTGCGCCTCTCGCCAGCGCAGTTGTGTAACTGAAGTTTGCTCCCCTCAGCTTTTATTTTTTTCCCCTCTCTGTGATTCGTGTCATGTGTTCGCACATACGAAGGGCGTCCAGCCATTCTCAGGCACAGACTGGGCACGCTCAGACCGGCTGCTCTTCCTGGAACAGAAAAATGTTTATGAATGCTAATGAAGGCAGCCGCGCCTCTGCTCCACGTCACCGCGAGACTCTCGGCTGTTTTCACTGCCAGCTAAACATGTCAAGATCTGCGTCCTCCGTGAGGCGTCTGGACTGCATATGTCGAGGCTGAGGAGCCGTTTATTGTATTTCTCAGTCGGCTCAAATGTGATTGCCGAGAAGTGCCAAATCTGTGCCAACTAACGGTGCAGCGTCACACACTGTATCTATGGAGGACATCTGAAAAGTGCTTCCTGTCTTGAATTATCAGATAGCATCAGGGGTTTGTGCGGATTATCTGCACACCGCTAAGACCTGACAATAACAAACACTGAAGATGGAAACTGATGATAAAACCTCAGCTCTGCTCTGGAACAAAAATACAGAAAGTAAAACGAAACACCATGAAAGGATATTTGCCTGGAGTGACACGTTGATTTTTGGAGTCTGACGCAGAGCTATACCTCATTTACTAACGCTGAGATTAGATCTGTCTGAATTATTTTCATGACTGGGGGGGGGATCTATTAGCACCAATGTTATATAGTACTCGTAATTATGCTTTCATCGGTGTAGATGTAACTTTTGTTTTCGTCAGGCTGGAATGAGAACTTCATATCTGTACAGGGAACATCTTCCACAGAACCTTCCATGTTTCTCAACTTCTACAAAAGCTCAGAAAGAACAAACCGAATACATCTGGCTGCTTTTGTGCTCCTTTTCAATTAGAGTTCAATTCAACTCAATTAGAAATGCAGAGAATTTAAGAATAAATCTCAACCTGTTTTCAAAACCTTCCCAGAACTCTATTTTCATTATCCGTCTACCATTGTTGTGGCATCAAGACTCATTAAATTTCATTCAACATCGTGTTTAAAAGCAAAATCCAAACTGGATCTTGATGAACCCTGCAGAAATCTGTTTTAAAAACATCTGTCACAGTTTGCTGACTCTTTGGCTGAAGTTGTGTGCACAGTGCTCTGATGTAATTAGGAATTGTTACTGGCAGAGGAGGTGCAATGGTTGAGATAATCTGGTTAAACTGATTGTTCGTGCCTCTTAGCCTGTCAGGCAAACTAAGTTCCCTGATTTCAGCTCTTACTTGGGTGAGCACGGTGTTTATATGAGTAACAATGGTGCTAAAATGACAGAAAATATGACCCCGAGTTGTGAATTCAGCCCCCTTCATGGCACTTCTCAGTATTTACTTCTCGCTACAATGCTGCACGTTGATGGTGTGTGTTTGGCTCTGGAGCTTATTGGCGGCTCAGAAACAGGATGGAGGAAGAGTTACGGCAGGCGGATTAGCAGAGATAATCTGAATAATGGCACCGTGGTCCGAGGAGCTGCAACAGCAGAGCAGAAAGACTGAGCAGATTCACTGCCATATGGTCATCGACATAACATCAGCTATGTTTTCATCTGCCAGCTCCTGACTCTGCAACTTTCTATATTGTGTGCATGCATGATTGCACATCATAGACGCCTATAGATGTTTGCATGTGGACGGTATTTGTCTTACAGTAAGTGATGTGTGGTGTGTGCTCTGTGTGGCCCGGAGCAACGTGCATGTGCATCATGACAGCCATCAGTTAGTTAAGTTAATCCTCCCTCTTTCTGCTGCCTGAGGCTGAGAGGGCAGGACCAGCTCCTCCCTCTGAGGGCTGCACGTGGGTGGGTTCAGAGCTGAGGGATTACAGGGCTGAACTTGAGCCAAACAGCTTTAGAGCGGACAGTGTGCCTGCTAGTCCGGGCCTGGGCCACACTTAGCTCGCTGTGTGGGTGATGCAAGTGGAATCCAGCCAGAGCACGAGGGCAGTCACTGCCGGGATCTTTGTTTTCATGTCAAAATGAACTTATTCCCCAGTGTCTGGAAACAGGACATGATGCTTAGCGAGGAGATAATTATAAATGTGCTTGCACTTGTGAAAACATGCCAGTCTTAACTCCAAGTTGTCGTAGGGTGATGGAAAACAACATTTATGACGCCGCTAAATTGTTGTTTAAAAAGGCATGAATGTTTGTGTACGTTTTGTTCTCAACAATAATTAAAGTGAAGCTGATTGTGAAAGGAATCAGGTCAAATATAATCTCATGTTTCAAGCTACAACAAACACACTCTAAAACCAGCCCTGGAACATTGGATTCCTGAATCACTTTTACTGACGATGCTTGTTTTCTCGAGCAGAGGAAAGTTGTGCTTCCTGTAAACCATGTTTGGTTATGTGTGGGTCCAGAAAACCTGTCCAGGATCAGATCTGAGTGGCCAAACCTGAACATCTTTATAGTGCTGCACATAAAAAAGTGCCACGAATAGAGAAGAGGTTCAATTCTTTCTCATCTACGCAGCTGGCCAACATGGCTGTCTGACCATGCTGCGAATCAGAAACATTTACACCCGATCCATGGCAACGCTTGAAAGTGAAGTAATATATATGTATTCATAGTGAAACGCCCGGCTGTTCACATTAAAAGTTGTGTAACAAATGAAAGAAAACAAAAAGAGAAAAAAGTGGGTGTAGTTTCAGTTTCAGTTTCAGCAAAGACAGGATCAGACATCGGCCCATCATCCCTCCATCCGAAGTCTGAAAGCTGTGATAATAAAATGTACACCTGTAGAATTGTAGAATTGTAGAGAGGGCTTTTCAATTACAGACAAGGTTTTAATCTGTGGACCCTTGAAAAATAAGTCTCTTTTTTTGTATTGTCATCATGATGTCAAGTCTCCGGGCCGTCCGGGGGGGAAGCACTAATGTGGATGTGCAGTGGGCCACAAGAAGTGAACCTGGAAGCTAGAAAACCTTTTTGGTTCATGCAATAGTTGAGCAATTTCTATTCATGTGAACGGGCGCCATATTTGAGTCCACTATCCATTTCCCCTTTCTGGTCTACGTGTCTAACTTACTTTTATTAAATGTAAGGAATGAGTGATCTAATGTGTCTGACTTTGTTTAATATCCAGCCAGGAACAACATCTTTTCTTAACCAAGTAAGCAGGCATTGTAGTAAAAACAACTGAATTAGTCAGGTTTTGCTGATGAGAGTTGATATCTATCTATAGGTTCTCATCAGCAGGGACTGGACAATGACATGTAACTTCCCCCTAGAAGAAGGTGAACTAAGCAGCAACAGGCTTCTCTTAGCAAAATAATATAAATAATAATAAATTTACAATAATATGACACTGAGAAAAAGCACCAAGTACTCGGATTTGTGAAGCTGAAAAGGGGGTGAGTGTTTTGCATTCATTGCTCGACGACTGATTTGAAGCCATGTAACTGCATATTTATCAGAGCTCCCCTCTCCTCTGCGAGGTCCCAGCAAGCTCCTTGTGTTTCTAATCAGTGCTACTGTTGATTTCAGCCGCAGACCTCAGCATCTAGGGAGGTGGACGTGCAGACACATTCGTCTCCAGCTACCCCACTCGCACAGACTGCTCAATTTACTTACCAAGCGAAGCAGAAAATGCAGTGTCTGTCAGTGACTCTATTTTTGTCCCTGCTGGATGAGAACCAGTCTCATGCAGTACGTGAAATGTATCACCGCCGGGGGGGAGTGGCGTGTCGTCAGGAGGAGGTAGGGGAGGGTGGGTGGTGAGGTTTGGACACTATAGAGGGAGGGTGTGTAACAGGAGAGTGGGATCTAAATGGCAGTAATAGTTGGAATAGAGCTGTGACACCCTCCGTCCAGACCGCTGAAGAGCCGGAACTGATGTAGGGATTAATAGAAGGACGACGGTTCCCGCTGTTTCTAGTTGGGAGTCTAGACACAGTGTGACAGGTGTGTCTGTAATACAAGCCCTTTAAAAGAGCCATCCGGTGTTGAGTTGTCTCTCTGCAAACTCACTCTCTGAAAGCACTGAATTGTTTCTCTGCTCTAGAAGGACCATCTGTTTTCCCTGAATTCCTCCGCGGCTTTTTCGAGTCTGAGACAACAAACGCACAAGGACGCACGCGGCAATCAGCGCGGCGACACGGATGCGTGTAATTTCACTGTACGCGAAGAAAGGCGGCGGTTATCTGATTTGGTCATGCGTCTTACTTGCATTAGGGGTTGGTGTTGGTGGAATACATATCTGCTGTAATCTTCTTAATAACTCCTCTCACGTACAGGCCAGTCTGCCTTCCTCAGGTGTTGTGATTCTGCACACGTAGCCCAAAGGTCACAGGGGGAACCTGATGCAAAGCAGTGTGGGGAGAAAATCAGCCCGGGCTGAATAATAAGACCCGTTGTGTTGGAATGACAATGCACAGTTTCTACGGCTGACGTGATGAGGAGTAGAATTTATGTTAAAGACCCCAAAGCTATTGATTCCCAGCTTCCCAATTTTAAAAAATCTAAACTTACATTTAAAAAAAATTATCAAAAATTCAGATTCAAATTGTGACTCTTGAACACAACATGTTGATGAAATCTACAGAGCAAGCAAAGAAGCTAAAACGGTACAAACAGTTGCAATAATGTACAGAACGCAGGATGTTTAAATGGTTAAAGCAGTGGATAAACAGACTAAATAATTAATCATGCTTAATAGATGCATGCTTGGTGTCGTATAGTTTCTCAGAGATCAGCCGTTCAGAGCTAGATGTCCAGGCAACCAGCAGCAGCAGCAGCGGTGGATATTTAGATAAACTGAACACAATTGGGTCCATAAATCATTTTAAAGCTGTCTCAGAGCCGCGATACGAGTCCCCCCCTTCCCCGTTAGCTTATGGCACCGTTTCAGATTCGAGGTAAAAATACATCACATCCCTCCTAACTACTGCGCTATCTGGCTAATCACTGTCAAGATACCAAGATGAGAGGGACAAAAATAACTGATCAAAGGCAGACTATCTCCCTCTGCATTCAAACAGATGTAGTGAGCGCGTTAACCGCTGCAGCTTTACCTTAAGCTTCACGGTCATGATTAAAGCTAAAGGAAACCATCTGGCTCAGATAGTTGTTGGACTGGGCTGAACGCTCAGCTGAGTGTCTATTGATCAAGACTTTGCAGGATTTTCAGGTCTTATCCAGGTTTGTGTATGACTTGGGCTCACTTCATACCGTTTGCTTTGATATTTTCTGCTTTTTTTAAGCTTCGCAGAACCGACACATTCTCACTCTGAAGCTTTTTCCCTCAGCACCGTGGTTAGCATTGTCCAGAGTCGCAGTTCCTGAATCAAAGGTCAGGAATATTTTTGTCCGCGTTTGTCCTCTAAGCGACGGTGTTAACTCTCTATAATTAGCTAGAATAAATTCTCAGAATGTCTTTGTGGTGCACTTTGCATGAACCTTTGCCATGTGAGAGACGTTTTTCTCCCTTTTTTTTTAAGCTGTCATGGATCAATCGGCAACTCCGTCTTCAAACGTACCCATTATAGTTTGCAATATTTTCCATATTATACAGAGTCAGTGAGGATTTGTTTTCCTGAGTTCGCTATGTATGAGCAGAAAATATGCACGCTTCACCCGCGGGTACAGTGCAGAACAGCAGATCTCTTCCCAAACCGCCCCTATTAGCAGTGTTATCACAGCGCTGTACTTTGTTTGGTTGCCTTGGTATGATAAAATCTTCAGTCCACTCAATACACACCCATTGTTTGGGTAATGATGTCATTATACGGAAATGGAGAGGCCCCCTCATTGCTTTGCTTTCTGGGGTGGGAATAGGAGTGGTGGTGGTGGTGGTGGTGGGAGGGGGGGATCACTCTAAACATTCGGCACAAAGATGGGAGGAGATGTGAGTCAAACATTCCCTATTAACGTAGATATTTGGTCAGACGATGGGTCGGCGGGTCAGCAGCTGTTCCCCGTTCTGCAGTGTCTGTTAGATGACGGTGATCATTTCAGACCTTTGATCAGTAAAGTGGTGATCATCAAATGCTGCATATGTCTTCCATATGAAGCTCAAGGCTGACATCTGAGGACAGTTGTGTTAAGATAAAGCTCACATTACCGCAGCTGTACCTCTACAGCAGCTAAAACAGTATAGCCAGGGGTTTCCCCACGCAGGCCTCATACTTGCCACCATTCTCTTGCTATTAATAAAGCCCACACCAGTAGAGCTTCTCTCTCCAATTCCTACTTGTTGCCCCTTCCTGTTGGAGACCCTCCACATCTGTGGGACACCAGTGCTCCCGCTGCCACACGACCCAGTTTCCTCTGGAGGAATTCCCTCCCTCTTCCTGCGAATGCCCCTCCTCACATATCTGTGAAGGAAGGCCAGAGCTGGAGAGGTGTCCGAGGAGAAGGGAGCATTTCCCTGACAAGAACGCAGCGCTGTCGGGCAGCCAATGCTACATTTAGTGGAGGGATGGAGTGACGGAGATCCGGGTGGTGGTGATGGGTCTGTTGTAGGGGCTCAGAGGGCAACATGTGGTGTCTGCAGTGCGCCTCTGACAGGACTCAGTCCTTACTGGAGCTGGATTCAGACAGCTGGTAAGTGTGCTGGTGCTCAGTGTAGCAGTCGATACTTTGAAGAGTTGCCTGACATGTGCTTAGTCTCTGTTTTGGCTCTGACTTGGTCCCGTGATGCAGGTTGTACACTTCACTAATGGGTGGTTCTGTATTCGGGGGAGACTGCCAGCCTCAATTGAGAAAGCATTTATTAACGTCCAACGAAATTGCTGTTCCTGCTTATTGGATGAATCGCCTTTAATGCAGTGGATTATGTGTCAGGGTATAGCCGCTGATGAATAAGCACACTCTGTGTAAGCACTTGATGTTCCCACTGAGAACCAAGCAAGTGAATGCAGCTGAGTCACATTTTACTCCCCCAGTGCCCTCTAACTCATATTTAATCAATTTAGGTTCGCCAGAGTTACTCGCTCGTGAAAAAACACGCGAGACAGTCGGTGTGGATACGCAGCAAAACAAAGAGAAGCAGAAGAGGCAGGTTGCGTGTGTGTGAGTGGCAGGTCGGAGTAATTAATTCATCACCGCCGAGTGACACAGTGAGAAGAGGCTCCGGTTTGAAGAAGCCACTCGGCGGCGCAGGGACGACGTCTCCGGGGGATGTGTTGACACCGGAGCTGTCCTCGCATCACCTGCCCCCTGGATCCACCACAGCAGCTCCCACTACAAACACATCATTAAAATTCTATCAGCCTGCAATTTATGCACTGTCATGGGGCACTGCAGCTCTTTGAATCGGAAAGGTGGCTGCAATGAAACAAGAGGGAAGGTCAGACGCACGTCCTTTATGTAGGTGTAATAGTTATAAACATTTGCAGATACCAGACTGAAGAGTAAACTTCTAAAAACCCTCCGCCGCTAAACGCCACCGAGAGGTTAATATTTGATCTTGTGGAAAACAGTTGCGTCATGTCTTCTGTAGCTCTGAAGGACTTTTGTCATGTCTGAGAAAATGAGTTGAGTGTCGCTTGAGTGGCGTCAGTTTGGGCTGGGAGGCTGCAATTTTGTAACGGAAAGCCTGGAGTCAGAGGAGAAGAAGAAGAGGCTGTTCGCAAGACAAGGAAGGTCTAATGAGAAATGCTTGCATCATGGGATGGGCGGGGTGACGCTCGTGGAACTTGACAGATTCTATTAAAACTCCATATTTCTTCATTTTTGACCATTTTGTTCCCCCCTCAGTGTTTGCACATCATCAAAATTACCAACATGACGATCAGACTTTCATGTAACTTGCTGACTGGTTGTTAAAAATATGACTTTAATTCTAACATATGACTAGACAGCAAAGTTTATTGTGTAAAATGCATAAAACCTTTGGATCCCCTTTAATGCTGGGCATGAAGTGACCCTCTGGTCTTGGCATCAACCCAGTTACAAGGCTTTTTTGGGGGGGAAAAAATCATTACTTGGCTTGTAATCCCAAAAAAAAATCCAGAATAGTTCATGTTGGCAATCCAGCCTTCTGAAAGATGTCTGGCAGTGGCAGGAAAACAGTGGGTCATGTACACAAGGAGGCCCTCCAGCTAGTATATTTGGCACTGAGCTCCAGTCTGACTTTCTTGTTTACATAAAACCTCACAAGTTGTTTTTCACCATAGTGCTGTAGGTAGAAGTAAGCTTATCAAGAGGTACCGCATCAAAATGGCTCAATTGAGAAAGTGAGTTTTACAGTTTGCAACAAAAAGACTCGTCTTCAGTCGATCTGGATGAAGGTAGTTTGACTCTTTTCTTTTTATCTGAGTTTTTATATTGCTGTTATTATGTGGAGCTAAGCACAGAACCTCTTGTTCAGTGACTCTAATGCAGCATAACCAGCTAACTGAAGACACAAACATGCCTTAAGTGCTATCATGCTTTCACTCTAAGTTCCTAAAGGCCTCCCGTCTATACGCCGGCTCCGAGCTGAGTGCCACATTTTAAGCATGCTAAGCTCCTCTTCCATCTAAACCAATGGATATTTCCAATTAAACGTCCTCGGCTGGAGCAGACGTATTACGGCCCACCCTTCAGCCTAATTAAAGGACTCTCTCTGTCTGATTAGATTAGTTCCTTTTGAAATTAAAAATGTGTTGAGGATGCGCAGGGAGGAGAATGGAGATGCAGAAAGGGTTTCTGTAATGAGCATTGAGTGTCCAGCTTGAAGAAAAGAGGACATTTTCTCTAATGAAAGATGCTATCAGTGACGGAGGACCCTCAGCCTACCACACGCTGGCTCGGCTTCAATCCTCCAAAATAAACAGTGTCGCAAAGTAATCCAGGGGAGTATATTACAAAATATTTAATTTGACAAGATCATGGCTGAGCTGTTGTTACTTTAAGGCATAAAAACTAGTTGGTTAAGCCGAGGTTGGACTTTCAGTAGGAAAAATAGTGAACACAGAGTCTCAAAAATCCAAGGAGGAAGCATGAGTTTAGGTCCGTCGAGCATTTAAATAACTGCCGAGCCTGACTTTCAGAAATCACTAATTAACTTAAATCCATTTTTGTTTAATCTGTACGCAAAACAAATGATAAATGTCTGTTTATAGCATGATTTACAGCCTTGATAACTTTATTATCTTCCAGTTTGACTTGCATACAGGAATAAGAGCAGCAAAGTTTCCATAGATGTCAAACTAATTTTAAGAAAATCAGCTAAAGATTATATGAATGAACTCTATCCACTAGCATTATACATATTCCAATATCCATACGTCCATCCTCTATAGCATGCCCTAGAAAGATTTGCAGTTAAAGGTATTGCAAGCACAGCATGACAAAAATTCCAAGATGTCCCACTACAGCTGTTGGCATTTTACAGTATGCAACCCAGCGTGCCTTTCTGGTCACACGCTGACCCACAATCCTTTGCACAGTCACATCACATGCATCACAGTGTCGGCATAAACAATCTCCAACGCAGACGGATGACAGCTCATTTCACTTTACAGGCTGCACCGGTCAAAACATCGCGCCGAGAGAGGATGTCAAGGTCGTACCATTTGAAAAAGTCCACACTTTGTGAGGGCAGCTGTTCTTAAAGTAAAAAAGACACAGTGTGTGATTTGGAACGCGGCCAAATATTAGGAGCCGTATATTGAGATAAATAGCTGGTGGTGCTAATTCCCTAGCTGGCTGCCGTTTAACCAGTGCAGAAGAAGAAGAAGGTGCAACTGAAAGAGAGCCTTCTGAACCTCGTAGAAAAAGAATGCATGAATGTGAGAATGCTTTGAGTTTCTTTATCGCTCCGTACAGATCGGCTGCTTTTGTCTATAAATTTTTTTGTCCCACGCGTCATACACTTCTAAAATTTATTCGCATTTTGTCATGTTTTGCTTTTATTGTTTCATGCACTTTTCCACACTTTCCCATTTTTCTACTCACACTTTCTTATGCACAACTTCAAATCAAACAGTCAGATAGAATTCAGCTGCACCTTTTAAAATGTTTGCATCAAATTAGATTTCATATAATCAAACTAGCCGCTATCTGCTATGGAGGAAGATGATTGCACACTGTGTTGAATAGAAGCAAGTTGACTGTCTTCTTATCTAAATCTTGGAAAGAAAGTCATTTGGCCAGAATGTCCCAAAATGCTGAACCACTCCTTAAAGATATTTGGCAGCAGTTTAAGAATGTCTACTTCCCCCTTGACTCACTGCCATAATTCACACACTTGTTTGTCAGGTTATTATAAAAAATGTGCTCATTTTTTGGCATTTAAACAAATGGTTATTGCCGTAGTTGTTCTAAGTAGGTGGCAGGTGGTGGTTTACACTGACACCAGAGAGGTGCTATTGTGTAGTTCCCCAACCCTTTTTGGCAAATGACACCTAAAAATACAGCTTTGAGAAAAGCCAGGAAAAGAAATCTTGTACTTTGAGCAGCAGAGAAAGCCCAGATAAGGCACTGCTGTCTAAAAACGTGGCTGTTCCTGCTTTGATTTTTCCCTATTCCTTACTGGAACTCCCCATAAGCTGCTTCGACTCGCACCCTCCGGCACTCTGTTTGTTCGGACAATGACAGGCATCATCAGTTTGCTGCTTTGAGCCTCTTCTGGATGTCGGATCTCTTTCCTATTAAAGCTTTTATTTTAGCCTTTATTATCTAACCTTGACACAATCTCCCACAGAGGTTTGGGAAATTTGACAAGGTTATGCGGTGATAGATGGTTTCTGGATGGATGTCCTTTTCTGAGCCTTTCCGCTTCATTCATCACATTGATGACGGACAAAATTAAATGATATCGATTGTATTTTGCTGGGAAAATAAAAAAAGAAGTTGCTTTAAGGTAGAAAAGGTGAAGGTGAGGAAATTTGTTTTTTAAAGTCTGGCCTCATAGCCACATAATAGTGTCTCTTCACTCCTCTAGCTTGATGAATTGGAGACATTTTTCTCTCTGACTTATTGACTGTGCTGCTGATACAAGGTCAGATGGTATTTAGGCAGCAATTGGACAGCACCCTGCAACGTGGATTTATTGTTTTCTGGCTGTGGCGTTGTAAACTACTGTGCTTCTGCTTCATGAAGAAACTACATATATGTTTGCTGTCCAACTCCTCACAGACATGGTTATGCTTGTTTCTGATTTGCAGATATTGAGATATTCAAGCACAGTGTCCGTCGCTATTTGTATTTTTTTTGGCATTTTAATATTTTTTGATTGTTGGCCTTCTTCAGACCACAACCTGAAGGCAAGCATGATGTACATGTGCTTCCATGCAAACTAACCTTGATGACGGACCACAGGTTCTTCTCTGGGGGCGGCATTACGGTGCACTTTCCCCTCACAGCAAGAACACTCAGTGGCAGTAGAGTTTCCAATAATACCGTTACTTGTTATTTTGGAGGCTTGCAAGAACATGTTAATGCATAACCTACAGCTAAGACGTGTGCACCTATAGATGCATATATAGATTTTTTTCCCCCACTTTGATATATTTAGATGTCATCTTTGTTCTCATGTCAGCAATCCCTCTATGCCCAACTGGCTTCTAATTTATATAATTCACTGAAACGTCTATGGCAGAATAATATGTACTTAATCTGCTTATATTAGCATCCAGTTCTGCCTCTGTACAAAGAGGGGGGAAAAAAAGGCTTCTTAAAATCAAAGCGTCCGTCTCTGGAGAGGGACAGCTTGTTATTTCACACATTCAAACAGCAGTCTGATCAGGTTGCTGTCTTCTTCTTCTTCTTCTTCTGCTTTGATTTTTTTTGTGTAGTAGTAGTAGTTAGAGAGCTGTCTCCTCGTACCAAAACACAGGGTACTTTGGTTCCTGTCAGCCAATCACAGCAGTGTCAGAGGTGTGGAGAAAAGTGAAGGGAAGTGCGGTTTGACATTTAGCTGCTTGCAGGTCTGGCGTGGTCGGTCGTTGCTCAACACTGTGGGTTTAACCAATCAGCTGTCCAGGCCGGTGTTTGTGCTGCTGCGAGTACACAAAGATCTGTATTAATCTTAATATTCGAGCTTCACGCGCTTTAATCAGCCCTGACGTTGTGTCGCTTTGCTTTTTTGCTGGAAGATTGAGGCTTTGACGACGTGGTGATTTCAGTGTTTGTCGAACTTTGAGTGGTTCTTTAATGGTCATAATTAATTCATAGGCATTTCATTTCTTCTACCCAAGACGTAGTGCTTCAGTCTTGTGGCTGTTTAGGTTGACACGAGGACGTTTCTGCATTGTGAAGGCAATGTGTAAAGACGACAGGCAGCACTCAGACTGCTTCTATAAATTCTCCCACTCGTATTTATACCCTGCCAGCAGTATCAAAGTTCATTTTTTTTCCAGCTGTCACGTGCTCTTTGCTCTCAGGAAAATGACTCAGCAGACTAAGATAGCGTGCTTTGTGTGTGTTTCTGTGCTGCAGTGTGGAAGGTGATGCTCCGGGTGGTGAGGTGGGAGCCTCTGTGGACCCCAGCGGTGGCTACAGTTGCATCCCAGTGACCCACAGCGGCGGGCTCGGTCCCGACCACCTGGACAGCCAGCTCTACGGACACATCTTGCTGCCCGGGCACCTGCGGCCCCGCCGGCCGAAGCTCCAGCACTCGCAGTCCATCCTCCGCAAGCAGGCAGAGGAGGAGGCCATCAAGCGCTCCCGCTCGCTGTCGGAGAGCTATGAGCTCTCATCTGACCTACAGGACAAGCAGGTGAGGGGGAGGGTCGGATGCACAAAGTCCTATTTGTTCACACTCGAGGAAACAATGTCAATAAAAATGTTTTCCCAGTAGATACTATATGTCATGACAGAATATTTGAACATGTTTCCAAAAACCACTTGTGTATTACGTCTGACAGAACCCTAAAAGAATACTTTATACCTTTAAGTTGTTGATTTTGGAAGTTAATTTGTGGAGCATTTAGCAGCAGAAGAGAAGGTTTTATGTGACCCAAAACAGACCCAAAAGAAAAAGAACAACTTCATATTAATGCTCGTCTCGCTCTGTGTATGCTCGGTGACTTTTTGCTCACATGTTGGCTGTTAGTTTATTAAGTTGTGTTTACAACTGCCCCAAGTGGCCCAACAACAATCCGTTTACACAGCTTTAATTTGGACAACAGCGTTTTGTAAAATGATAGCACAGTATTGATAAAGGATCATATTGAATCATCACTCAGACCTAACCTAATATGTTTGTGATTCAGCCAGACACCTTTTCCGTAGAGAAATAAGATTGACGTTGCAAATTTACTGAGCAAGCCTGAATAGTAGGATTGAACCCCGACAGTGTTATTTATGAAGGGAATGTACGTGAATAATGTAAACGTTGCAGCGAAAACCTCACTAAGTCATATGATACAAACTTACCTTACTACATTAAATATTAATGTTAAGGCCCTGCAGTAATATAAACCTTAACAAATGACCTGACCAATTAAAAAATGGGGCTTAAATGGGGCCACATTTATTTATATTTTTATAGGAGCTATAAAGGAGAGTTTCTTACAGATGCAAAATGAGCCTAGCCCAAATTGGCCCGACATTAATTAGACTTGTTACAAAATGTGGCCAGCCCAAACACACCCACTGCGTAGTCAAAACCTGCTTGGATCTATTTGGCTACCACATGTGTCGACACACAGATCCCCAGAAAAACAACAGGAACCAAATGGATCCATGAGGACCTGAAGCGCAGGATTACTGACAGTGCAGTCACTGTCACATAAAGCTGATCAAATTAGACAAATTGCCCTTCTGAATTATTTATAAGATATAACATCAAGCTGTCAATGTAATAAGTTGCCAGTAAATAGCGAAACATATTTATTGCACCTTCATCAGCCATACATTATCTGAAGGTTATTACTATATGTTGCCTCTCACTCGCTGCTGTCGGACTGAACCTCCTCGCAGCAGTCAAATAAAAGTAGTCTAATTTGGCCTGGTGGCCATGCAGCTACATCTGTGTGGGAAGGACACCGCGACCTCTTGTTAAACAGTGACAGTTGTAGCCTGTTATACTGAAGCTAACTGTCATGTTCCTTGTGGCAAGTTTGAGTCCACTTGCCTCCTTGGCCCTCACATACAGCACGAAAACATGATTAGTGTCATTTTACACCATGGGTCTATAGGTGGATAACTAGGTCAGTGTGTAAAAGGTACAGGGTTGAGAGGGTGGGCTAATGTAATGCAGCACTGGACACCATCCTAATTATAGGCACAGTTGTGGTTGGAAGTTTACATGCAATCACCATCGGCACATGGCACCATGGCAGGATTAGGCTTTGATTTTTTTGAGCTGGTCTTTTTCTGGAAAGGAATAATTGTAAAACGCCCATCTGGTATAGAAAAAAAAAAGATTTTGGTATACAAATTTGAAAACAGAGTCAAAATTATACATACACCAAATGTTTGGTCTCGAGGCAAGTTTTATCTTATCCATTCATATGTTAGCCATCAACAAGCTTCTGGCATAATTCCAGTTGGATATTTAACCATTCTTCTTGAGAACTTTTCGATAGGGCTGAGGTCAAGACTTTGTAGATGGTTTCCAAAATGTTATTGTTAGACTGTTTTATCTATTTCACAACCAACTTTATAATGTGTTTGGGGTCATTGTCCTGTTGGAACACTCAATAATGCTCAAGTTTCAGTAATGTAGCTGATGAGTTGAGGTTATGTTACTATGAAACCCTTTTTTTAAATTATCCCTTTATGCAATGTACCTGCTCCACTTGCTGCAAAACAGCCCCAGAGCATGATGCTACCACCACCATGCCTAACAACTGGTACAGCATTCTTGGCATTGACAGCCTCACCTTTACTCTTGGTCATTGTGGCCAAACAACTCAATCTTGGTCCCATCTGACCCTTAAGCTAAAGGTGACAGTTTGAGCCTTATTCCAGACTTACAGGTCCCAATAACTTGTAGTTATTATGTACTGTTGTTTTAGTCACCCTAAGGTCTGCAGTTGTTTACAAATGACTAAATGAAAGGTTCTCGACTTGACTTGCAAATCTACGGTCCTCTTTCTCAGACCTGCACTGATCCCCTGCGACTTTCCTATTGTACTGTGTTGTTCAATCCAAACAGTGCTGGCAAACACATGCTTTCAATGTTGGCACAGAGATGCTACCAGCTGTGATCAATCATCATCACTACCAGAAACTTCACAGCCTTTGGCGTTGGCTACAATCATTTTGCCCCAAAAGAACAATCAAAGAAATCAGTGAAAGCCCAATATTGCCAAGACATTCATGTCCATGATGAGTGTATGCAAACCTCCAACCACAATTGTATATCTTGTCATTCAGTTAGTTTACAGTAGCATGTAGAACGCAGTTAGTTGGATTGTTAAGGTTCACATGTTGTAAGTGTAATGTGAGTCAAAGTTTCTTTGCTTAGGCTGTGTGATAACAGCTGAGTCCTCTTAGTACCAACAGAGGTTTTTGTCAAACCTCTATTTCCAGTTCAGGAATGAGCCTTTTCACTCAATTTTGCTGCTGCCTTTTCAAGATTACAAGGTGCACATTTAATATAAGAAATACAGAACCTGTCATAATATACAATCACTGTCCGTGTCCCTGATGCTACATTTTCACAGTCACAAATTGTCCCATTACAGGGAGCATTTTCATGACTGAGTTATCATAAGAATGCTGAGGGACTATTTACATACAGTGTTCCCATGTGTGTCTTTTGGGCATTTACAAAACCAACTCTTCCTTCTCCTCCTGCAGGTGGAGATGCTAGAGCGCAAATATGGTGGGCGTTTCATAACCCGGCATGCTGCCCGCACCATCCAGACAGCCTTCCGCCAGTACCAGATGAACAAGAATTTTGAGCGTCTGAGAAGTTCTATGTCTGAGAACCGTATGTCCAGACGAATTGTCCTATCCAATATGAGAATGCAGTTTTCCTTCGAAGGACCTGAAAAAGTCCACAGCTCCTACTTCGAGGGAAAGCAGGTCTCGCTAACAGATGACGGGACCAAGATCGGTGCATTGGTGCAGTCAGAGCATAGTGGAGAGATGGGTGTGCAAGCCAAAACCCCGACAACGCAGAGTGACTTCACAGACGCCATCACAGAACTAGAGGATGCCTTCTCCAGGCAAGTCAAATCTCTAGCCGAGTCCATTGATGATGCTCTAAACTGCCGCAGCCTGCATGGTGACGACAGTCCATCAGAGACGGGAAGAGGCCACCAGGATATGGACAGGGAGGTCAGCTGTCAGGTGAAACCCTCCCACGTCTCAGAACACCGCAAACTGGACGAGATGACAGCATCTTACAGCGATGTAACCCTTTACATTGATGAAGAAGAGCTGTCACCCCCCCTGCCTCTGTCTCAGTCCGTAGATCGACCCTCCAGCACAGAGTCGGACTTGCGTCAGCGTTCCCTCAACTCCTCCCAGGACTACTGGTCCTTGGCTCATAAGGACGAAAAGGGGGACACGGACACCAGCTGCCGCAGCACACCTTCCTTAGAATGCCAAGAGCAGCGTTTGCGGGTAGACCATCTACCTTTACTGACCATAGAGCCTCCCAGCGACAGCTCTGTGGAGCTGAGCGATCGTTCTGACCGCAGCTCTTTGAAGAGACAAAACGCCTACGAGCGGAGCCTCAGCAACCAGCAGAGCAGCCCCAAACACATCAGCCACAGCCTGCCACCTCGAGGGCCTTCCAGGGAAGACGACGCCTCTCGCCATCGGCCCCGACAACTGGAGGCCCACCTGGCCATCAACGGTACAGCAAACCGACAGAGCAAGTCAGAGTCTGATTTCTCTGACGGTGACAACGACAGCATCAACAGCACATCGAACTCCAACGACACCATCAACTGCAGCTCTGAGTCCTCGTCCAGGGACAGCCTGAGGGAACAGACGCTCAGCAAGCAGACGTACCACAAAGAAACTCGCAACAGCTGGGACTCACCTGCATTCAGCAACGACATCATTCGCAAGAGGCACTACCGCATTGGCCTAAACCTCTTCAACAAGTATGTACTCTCTACTGCACCACATCCTTTAAAATAATCCCTGAGCCAGACACACTCTGCTTGAACCTTGTAGCCTCAAAACGATCCAGTCACACATAACATATCCAAGGGAAGGACAAAGCAGGTTATGTAAATTCGATGAAGCTCATTACTCGATTACAACTCTCGTGTACGATAAATATGCAGTGATGTTGATTAAAACGCGACTATCTGGCTGTTCTACTTAAGGTGTCAAACGAGCCCGGGACTCATTCTGCTCCGCTTCATGCAGAGCGCTTCATCTGAGGCTGGGTGATTTTGTTTAATCATAGATGATTGTGGATTTGGTTTCTTTTGGAGCCGACTATTAAGTTTCTTTTAATCATTTGTGATCAACATTCTGGCTCGCTACCTCCTCGCTCCCCCCTTGCTTCTCTAAATCCTGTCCCTCATCTGACACACATTTGGCTCGGGGCAGGAGTGCAGTGGGATAATCACAGATTTGGATCGCGTCCTCACTCCTTCCCTTTTTTTGTCTCTCCCTCTCTGTCTCTCTCCTCTTTCCTGTGTCTCTAGGAAACCAGAAAAAGGCATCCAGTATCTGATAGAGCGAAACTTTGTTCCAGACACTCCGGTGGGTGTGGCCCACTTCCTGCTCCAGAGGAAAGGCTTGAGTAGGCAGATGATTGGCGAGTTCCTGGGTAACAGACAGAAACAGTTCAACCGGGATGTCCTTGAGTGAGTTTGCAGCATTTCCTATCTGTGTACTCTTTGGTGTGTGTTTGCAAGTTTGGGTCGATTATTTCAGACTTTTTGATTTAACTTGCCACCAATGCCAGCGTACAGAATTTGAGGTTATTTCCAGGAACGTAAACATAAATCATCATTTAGTTGCAAATAGGGTTGGCAGTTTGCAATCTACCCTCATTCAAACAAGTCTTTGAAATTTCTGAGGACTACATAATGACTTGAGTTACATACAGGAAATAAACAGAAATAGAATCCACTCAGGAAATTGATGTGACGTTCAGATAAACATACAGGTCCTATTTATATTCCCCAGTCCTTTTTAATAAAGAGGGGAAGCTGTAAAGAGCTTGTATTTTCAAGTAGTGATCCTTTACGTCGTTAAAATACAGCCTCTGCTTTATGCTTTAGACTGGACGGACTTATCTGATTCATACTTGAAGCACAGCAGCGCTATCAAAGCCCATTGAGATTCAGTGGAGGATAAGGCTAGAAAAGGTCCAATGGTGTCAGTTTGACAGGCATATCTAAAGGGCTCCTTGAGAAAATGTCTATAAATCCTGACATGCAAGGTATCAAGGTAATAGAGCTCTGGTGAGCTGAGTCACAATCCCCTTCTCAGAGGAGAAAGAAATGCTCACTGTCCTTTTATTTAAGTGAAAGTGTCAGGAGAGCAGAAAAAAAAAAACTAAATGTCAAACAGAAATCCTGTGACAAAGCTGCACAAATCCACATTTGTATATAAACAATGGATCAAATTAATATATCATTAGTCTCATAGCATACTTGCCTAAGTCATATTTTTATGTTTTTGGGAAATGAGAAAAAATACGATTTTTAGAAATGACTTTGGTATTTATTATTGATTTTTTTTACCGTTCGTTTCACCCGGTTTTGTTTGGCCATTGCCTTGGTTGGAAGGCCGGGTTGTTGGGGAGTTGTTGGGGGGGTAAGTTTATGCAAATATCTCAATTTGACCAAAAAATGACTTAGGCAATTATGCTATGAGGCTAACGATATGCAAAATGCAAAGGGATCACCAGCAAATGATTATCCCTCAACTCTGCAGTTCTCATCATTTCGCTTGTTTTGGTAACTTTACTGTTATGGTTACTGGCTTAGTGGTTCAGCCTCACCAGTCTCTGTTTTCAGTAAATACATCTGTGTATGACGCTGCTCTCGGTGTGAATTTTTTGTGCTTAAAAACAATTATTAGTGCTGCTTTAGGTAAAACGTATCTCTTGTTGAATGTGAAAAGCAAACTGTGTGTTTTTTTCGCCAGCTGCGTGGTGGATGAAATGGATTTCTCAGCCATGGAGCTGGACGAAGCGCTCAGGAAATTCCAGGCACACATCAGAGTCCAGGGAGAAGCCCAGAAGGTCGAGCGGCTGATAGAGGCCTACAGGTGAGAATCTCCTCTGAAAGCTGGGGACACAACCTATGACATGGCTTCACTTCCCAAACCAGATGGCTTAGATTATCCAAGTTATGTAGCGCTTCCACTTAAAAGGGGCGGGAAAAAAGTTTTTTTTTTCCTCAAATGCAGCCGTACATCAGCTTAAAACCAACTGATTATGTGACGGGATGGTCATTACTGGGCTCATTGCCATGTGTAGTATTTACCACCAACGTAGCGCGTGTGATTAATGGACAGCACACGCCAGCTTTGCACCATTTCAAAAACGCCATTATGCTCCGAAACAGAGGTGACACCAAAAAGTCACTATCTTAATTTAATACTCGCGAGCAAAGATCAGTGGAGCAGCGCAAAGCCATTTCAAATCCAGACTTTGTTCGACCAGAAAATAATTTAGAGAAAATTAGTTCAGAAAAGTTGAGTAAAACCTCCCCCAGGGCCAACTGATGGATGTTGTTTGTGCCTCATTTACTTTCACAAAACCTCCAGTAAGAAAGGTGCTCTCATGCCCACGGAGAATTTGCTTCGATCAGCACTAAACAAGGACATTTCGGCCTCAGTAAACACTGCAGTCACTGCTACACTGGGGAGATAAAGATAACTGATCATCTGGTGGTTGCCTGCAGCCCAGTCCATGATATGATCACAGGCTCGCTTCATGATGACTCTGAAATGGCCTGTGTGACGGATGCAGGCTGTATTGACAGGCTTCACTGGTCCTGGCTCAATGTTACTAGAAGCTATGAAGCGTCGTTTAACTATATATGGCGACCGTGAAGCAGAAAGCACAACATTATATCACTAACATCAATGATACTCCAGAAATGGAACTAATCACTAACAGGGAAGCGGATTTATTTTGCCTTGAAGGGAAATCTTCGTACTGATGCGTGCGCATTTACTACTTGGAGTTGTCAAGTGTTCAGTCAGAACATTTATTTACTAACAGAAAAAGAGTATATGTGGAAACTGCCGAAGCTTTAAGTCTGATGTCAGCACTAACTCCTAGTAGATGTTGTCATCGTCAGCGGAGTTGTGTTCGTCCCATATTACAGATGGATTGAATGTAGCCATCTTTCATTTACGCATCCAAATGTGGGAAATGAACAGACTGTATAAACTCACAGCAACTGGGGTAACATGCAAGTTGTGTTTAGAAGTGGGGCTATACAGTGTGAGATATTGATTCCCACCACTAGTTGACTGTCTGTTGACTATCCTCCTTTGCTATCTGCATGTTGCCTTTTTTTAAATCCTATTTTTTGCGTGAAACAACAAGACTTGGATTGTGCCATATGATGGACCGGCTGTGCTGTTTTGGTGAAAAAGCCATTTTAAGGGGCGCCGCTATAGCTCACCTGGTTGAGCTGGCGTCCCATGTGCAGGACTACAGTCCCAATGTGGAGGTTATGAGTTCCAATCCCGCTCATGACCCTTTCCCACATGTCCTCCTCCCATTCTTCTCCCCCACTTTCCTGTCTCTCTCTCACTAACACGATCCAACAAAGGCCAAAAAAGTAACTTTAAAAAGAAATAGCCATTTTAAAGACAGTGCTTGCCTCCCTGCCTGCAAAATGTTCATCCAATACAAGTTCGCCCTCGTTGCTGTTTTGCAGGGACACCATCAACATATCCTGGGCTTAGCGCTGCACAACATTGGTTTAAAGAAATACAAAAAAGATGTGCACATCAACAATGACTTTTTTTGAGCAACTACTTAAACAACATTGTATTAAAAATAACAGTGCTGACTGAGTACATTTACACCCATACTTAAAAATAGAGATTTCTTCATTTTTGTTAATACAAGAACCAAAATTTCATTCAGTCAGTACGTAGTTCTTGTAGTCAGATGAGATATAGGCAGGTGTGAAGACCTGAACAAGGTCACTATGGCAAGAACCAAATTGCTAGGACTTGATGACTGGGTTTTGAGCCTTTCCAAAATAGTATAAATGGTGTCAGCTGTGGTGAGTACCTACCGCCAGTGCTCCAAGGACATACAAACCAGTTGACAGTAAATCTGAACTGCAGCAAATGCAACATGCAGTTTACAGGATTTAAAGAATCTGCTGTCTGCTGTACAACCTGGTGCCAGATGCCATGTCTATCGAGGATGTGGTTAAGTCCAGACCTAGGCGAGATGAATCTGCTTTGGCCACACACCAAGCACCAATGGCTTTTTTATAAGCGGTGGTTCCAAAGTTTTGGCTCCTCAGTGTTTGCTGATTTCTTTGCAACAATAATGCCTATTAATTCAAGTTTGATTTCCTGTGTCTGCTATTCTCCTTCCAGCCAACGCTACTGCATCTGCAACCCTGGGGTGGTGCGACAGTTCAGGAACCCCGACACCATCTTCATCCTGGCCTTTGCCATCATCCTCCTCAACACAGACATGTACAGCCCCAACGTCAAGCCCGAGAGGAAGATGAAACTGGAGGACTTTGTGAAGAACCTTCGGGGTACTTTGTTCTGCCTCCCTGCACCATGTCCAGCTTACTGTCACAAAAAAAAAATATATATTCTCTTAAGACGTCACTGATAAATATTCCCCTCAAATTGAGTATTGTGCATGCATTTTGCCTTGATTAATGGCCGTGTCAGGAAGGTATTAATTTTTGCAGTAAGTCACGGCCAAGAAAGCTTTGTTGGTGAAGCAAAGCACTTTTTAGTTGCCCTCAACAGATTTTCAGGGTATTAGCAAAGGGCTTTATGGCATGACTAACTAATTTCTCTGCCTATTGGAGTGTCAGTAATTAAAGTACAGTATTGAGTGCAGGAGAAATACTTGTCCTCAGAGAGCCGTGAAGGACATTTCTTTGTGCTTTGTGAGATATATGTGCAGCGCGGCAGTATGTAAGTAAATTCGAGAGTTCATCGGCTCTCATAAATCTGTGCATTAATGATTAATCCTTCTTTTTTCCTCTCTCTCTCTCTCTCTCTCTCCGTCTCTCTCTTTCCCTCTCATCCTCTGACAGGAGTGGATGACGGGGAGGACATCCCCCGGGAAATGCTGGTAGGGATATACGAACGGATTCGCAAACGAGAGCTCAAGACTAATGAAGACCACGTGTCTCAGGTTCAGAAAGTGGAGAAGCTGATTGTTGGAAAAAAGCCTGTAAGTTTGAGCTTGCCCTTGGGCTTCTGCATGTAGAGTGTGACCACTTTTATCTTCCGCTTTATTTAAGGGCTGAATTGAGCAGGAACATTCCAAACCAAATTACCAAACGTACCTCTGAGCTGCCACAGACAGAACAGGCTTATTCATGGGCGCCATCTCTGAAAATGAAAGAGCATTCTTTACCCGAATCTTCTTTCTTCTCTGTGTGACGCATCAATTCTTCAGGGTTGGAGACCTTCATGCTGATTTTTTTTCACGATTTTAAATATGGCACATGTCTCTTGTTGAAACTTTCTTTTCTGTTTTGTATCACAAAAGTTCCTGAAAATATATTTCTTCTCATTCCTCAGATTGGCTCTTTACACCATGGTCTTGGCTGCGTAAGTTTTACTTTCTCAGTTATTTATATCTTGAGAATATTTGAATATATTTTTTATGGAAAAGATGTAAACACTGTGGATTGTATCAAGCTACATGTTTGAAAGCCGCCTGTGAACCAACAAGGGACCGACTCAGAGACGATGCTGTATCGTGTGTGCAGGTACTATCTTTACCCCACCGGAGACTCGTCTGTTACTGCAGACTTTTTGAAGTGCCCGACCCCAACAAACCACAGAAGCTGGGCCTGCACCAAAGGGAGATCTTCCTCTTCAACGACCTGCTAGTGGTACGGCGGATATTCCTCTTTCAGCTCACTGAGAACAAAACTTGGTGCATCGAAAGTTAATAAACAAACTGTTGTGCTTCCTTTCTAGGTTACAAAAATTTTCCAGAAGAAGAAGAACTCTGTGACGTACAGCTTTCGGCAGTCCTTCTCGCTTTATGGCATGCAAGTGCTGCTCTTTGAGAATCAGTGTAAGTTTCATTTCCATATCTGTTCATGAAAGAATAAGTGGAGCTGAGTTTCCCCCAAAAGTCCCAGAACTTTAAGTTTTCTTTAGTCCTCTGTTATCTGTTTTGCAACTAGGATATGAAAGTAAGAAAAAATAGGCTCATGAAACTTTAAGGTTGACCTTCTCATTGTGGGTCGCTGTCTCAAGGCCTGGACGTCATCCGTTCAGGATTTCCTCTGTAGCTCCATGTTTCTGTGTTAAGTTGCAGTGAACAAAAATGAAATAAACTGTTAGCAGTTACAAATGGTGGCAGGAAAATGGAAAGAAACTTGTCAGCAAGGTGAAAAGTGCAGAAAGTTTCTCAACATTACGTTTAGGGACTACCTAAACTTTCGGTACTGAAACAATCTCCCTGGAACTTATTTCCGACCTTGGTTGCTCCAGTCGATAACCCATTCAGAAAGTCGCAGAGGAAGGTTCCTGTGGTGGAAACAGAGCTTATACTGTGGTGTGATGTAAACAAATAGCTTGTGGTAAACACCTCTGAACACATTTGTACCTGTTTGGAATGGCCACAGTGTAACACAGGGCAAAAATCATATAGAGGGGAAATAACAGCAGGGAGTTATACAAATGGGAATAAGTGTGCACACCTTTATGCACTCATGGTGATGCAGTCATTTGCACAATGTTGACTTTAAGATGCACACCTACAGCTTCTTGAAGACAGGTGCACAAGACTAAATATCCATAACTAGGTAGATAATGCAACACTGTCTTTACTATATCTGCATGGCTTGTCATTTGTCCCTCACTTCTACCTACTGAAGCTCCATAGAATAAAATTTTATATTTCCAATAATGTTACTGTAGTTTAAAAAAACAGGGTGTGGGAGTCCTGACTTCTTTTACATGCAAAATTTGACAGAAGCAGTTTGGAAAAATGAAAAACAGATCTTGCTGATTGCAGATTTTCAGAAAATTACAAAGATAGATGCCTTTCTGACGTCTATGAAGGGACGGTTTCAGTATCCGACATGCTTTTTGTTTGCCACTTATATACATCTAATGGTACCATAAGTTCTATCAGTTGCTGTATTAAAAACACTCTACTACCATAGTCTCTATTCATTATCCCTGTATTTCGTATGGATGTGGGTTAAAGCAAATTGTCGTCGTCACTCTCCAGATTATCCCAACGGAGTTCGCCTGACCTCAGCCATTCCCGGCGCTGACATCAAAGTCCTCATCAACTTCAATGCACCCAATCCTCAGGACCGCAAAAAGTTCACCGACGATTTGCGAGAATCGATCGCAGAAGTCCAAGAGATGGAGAAGTACCGGATAGAATGTGAGCAGAACATTCATGTTATGTTTCTTACATATTGAGTTTTCAACGAGTAGAAAGCACACGCCTGTCATTCACAACATTAAAGGTCTCATAGTGTGCCACTTTTCAGCAAACTAATAGAAGTCTCCCATGTACAGAGAATATGTCTTTCAATTTTTCAGATCAGAATTTAACAAAATTGACTAATTTCACCATGATCGTATTACCCCAGAACATTTGCTTTGAAGCAGAAGCAGCTCTAGAAAGTAAACAAACCTGGTGAAGTGAGAGGTAGCTGCTAATTCTGAATTGTTTACCTTGAAGCAGTGGGCAGGATTATGCAACGTTTGAGTGACTATTGGTTCCTCAGTTGGAACGTAGCAGCTCAGTAAAGCCAAGAGGCTCTATGGTTGTTGGATGGCTGGAGGAACGCCAGGCGTAAATGTCCCAATATTGTCCCTGCTCTCCACCTTTAAGTGTATAACAAACACAAAACACAATAAAACTGGATTTTAACCATATGGGAACATTAAATCCACCTGTATACCCTTCCTGTTCTGGCACATTATGTGGACGGTCGATTCGATTAGGATCAGATGAGTTTGGAGGCCAAAAAATGCTTCAATTTTTTAACATCCACACACCTGCCAGGAACCAAGCTGTCCCAGCAGAAGATGGCATTGTAACAAGATGATCATTCACTTCACCTGTCAGGAGTTTAATAGCTGTGCCTGATCAGTGTAGTATTATATCACTGCAAATACACAAAAGAGAGAAGTCTTCCTACTCATGTTGTGTATGTCTCCCCTGCACAGCTGAGCTAGAAAAACAGAAGGGCGTGGTGAGACCCAGCATGTCCCAGAGTTCGGGGTTAAAGAAGGACACGGGAAACGGCAACCTGAGCCGAGCCAGCCTCGACGACAGCTACGCCATCGGTGAAGGCCTGAAGAGGAGCGCCCTCAGCAGCTCCTTGCGTGACCTCTCAGAAGCAGGTAAAGTCGGAGGTTGCCATGGTAGCATACCATCCCAGGTCTCATCCCCTCTGCTAGGCGGAGTAGAGTGTTCACCCGAACTGGATGCTGGCATGATACTAGTTGCTCCTTTTGAACGTTAATTGATTTGGAAGAAGTCGGGTTTCTGCTGCAGTTCTGGTTTGGGAGGTTGGCCACGGCGACTGCCTGCCAACGTCTCTGAGCCAGTGAAGAGATGGCGATGGGTGTGTTTACTAATGGGCCCAGGTGTAATTTACTAGAGACTATCAACTAATAATCCTGTGTCACCAGCGAGGGAGGGAGAGGCGGCACTATGTAGGTCACTGCGATCAATCTGAGCGTCTTAGCGGTAAGAAGAATTAATGTTACGCCATTGATTCAGGCAGAGTGTAGACGGTCGCCACAACAGAGCTGCTCTGCACCAGCGCACTGTGTGACCTCAGACTGGTAAAGGAACATCAACTAGTGAAATGAGTTTGGCTTTTTTGATGCTTTCTGCAGTCATCCAAAAAAGTGGCAGCCTTTATAACAGGGGTGTCGACATCCGGTCCTCGAGGGCCGCAATCCTGCATGTTTTAGATGTTTCCCTCTTCCAACACACCTGATTGAAATGATCAGGATCGTTATCAGGCTTCTGCAGAGCTTGATGATGAGCTGATCATTTGAATCAGGTGTGTTGGAAGAAGGAAACATCTAAAACATGCAGGATTGCGTCCCTCGAGGACTGGAGTTTGACACCCCTGCTTTATAACCTGTTGTGGATTTTGGAGGCCTTATGTTTCCTTCAGGAGGTGTTTGTGCAGCACTCACAGTGACTGAAATTACAGCTGATTTTCATGTTGGAGCTTTACTTTCCTTTATTGAGAAACTTTATAGATGCAGTTTTACAGAAGGACAGTTTAAAAGTCATGGCGAGGGTTACGTAGTTGGTTTTATATCCTTTTGATATCATAACGACGTGATAATGTTGGTCTTGGTTTGAGCTTGGAGCCTACAATTTTTCAAACAAAAGCATCCAAGACAATAACCAGGCAGGAAGGGTTGAATGACAGCAAATGTAGGTCTAAGGATTTTGTATGATGACTCATTACCAGAGGCTAAAATTTAGAATATCTTGGCCTCTGATGCTTCGATTTTAATCCCTTTTTTAAAAAATCTATCTCACCTTAATGCCAATAAATTGCTGGCGTATCCCTCTAATGCAGCCAGATTACACTGATTTCCTAATGGGAAGGTCTCCTGCCAGCAGTGCCTCGGGTTTGCTGTGTAGAAACCTTACGAGATCTGACGCTGACCTCGTTTCGGAGCTTGTTTCTTCTCTTTCCTTTAGTTGGTATTCTCCTCCCTCCGCCTTACGATCAGCCCGCTGCTTGCTAGTCATGTGCCACCTTAGCGGTTAGTATCCTCCCGTTGTAGACAGAAGGGATGTGTGCACCTCCACATGTTAACCAGGCGTTTCTGATCTGTCATGTCACATGTTCTGGGCAGGCAAGCGTGGGAGACGCAGCAGTGCAGGATCACTAGACAGCAATATGGAAGTAAGTAGGACGCAACCGATGCCGAGCTGTCCTCCGACTTTATGTTCACTGTGAACACGCAAGTCTGTTTTATTGTTTGTTTGTGGTGTTCTTTTCTGTTTTGGTGGTGTGTTTTTTTTTTTTTTCTGAGCACCTCGGTCGCTGTGCATGCATTGAGGCTGAACGGGAATGATGCTGCTGCTGCTGTGGCTGGAACGTTAACCCTTCACACGGCATGACACGACACTCCCGACTCACGTCAGAGCTGCTCTGTTACACTCTCACCTTTGAGTCGTTCTCTCTTGTGTAGCTGGTTAGCTTTTTCCTGAGTTTTGTCCTTGGTTTTGTTCTCTCTGAGCGGAGCCGCCCGTGCTCCGTCAGCTCCTGCATGCTCACACAGTTTGAAGTGACCGACTCGCGCTGCTTCCTCTCACTGACCCCTGACCTTCACCACAAGTTTACTACCTTTTGCTTTTGTTTTTACTGTCACACTTATCCAACGCAGGTTCTGGGCACCGTTACTCAGTTTTGAGGTATTTAAGTTAAGGTTCTTCACTCCTGTGAGAAGGAAATATTATACTTGTGTTCACATTGACTTTAGTTAGCAGTTAATTGCCAAATAAAAAATATAATCAATAAATAACATATATGAGGCTTTGCAATAAAAAGTAATATCACATCCTTAACTGAGTGTAGAATTAAAGACAGAGTGATCAGATCTATTTTGGATGTGGCTAATTGAGTTAGCTTGGATTGATGATTTGAGACAAGCCGTTTAGTTCTGTGCTAGCTTGAATCGATCAGAGCTATCAGACTTTAAAGGAGGCTGGTGTTAATATGTTTTTCTTATTGTCCAACAATTTGTTAGTCATCACTTCCTTCATTATTCAGTCTGAAATAAGCCTCCAGGAATAGTGCTGCGATCTGCAGTAGCAGCAGTTAGCTTAGCAACCAACAGTGTTGCCATAACTGTGTTCTTCATGGGATGCACACAAATATCTAATCATCAGAATATGCTTAAATTCTGAATATCTTTTTCCAAGTGTCACAAATCCAGTGAAAGCATTGCACAGTCCAATGAGCTGTGACTTTATTTTATTCTGTTCATGTGTGCAGGAAGCCAGAGGAGGCCATTATTACACATGCTCCTTACTGAGTTTTTTTTTTTTCACTGTGTGCACCACTTTCATTCAAATGAATAAGGTGCCATCTTGTAATCTGGTGTCCAATTCAGTTCAGTCTGACTCATCAGATGTAGACTGCGGGTATAAGCCTGCCACATTCCAGGCAACTTTCGGTAACACTTTATAATAACTATCCGTTATAACTAGTTAATAGATCATTTGTAAACTGTTAAGTAGTGAGTTATTAAGTGTTTGTTAATAGTTTGTTGATGATTTATAACGATGCCCTATAGATAGCTAATAAACATTTACAAACTGTTAATGAGTTATAAATGACTTGTTAACTGTATATTAATGATTTACAGCCATACCTTATAAACCAGTCATAGATCGTGAACATTCATGATCTATGACTTAACAAGTGGTTAATAACTCACTAATTAACAGTTTACAAATGATCTATTAACTAGTTATAACGGATAGTTATTATAAAGTGTTACCCAACTTTCTCCTCCTCTTCTGCCATTTTTAAAATCTACTTCAGCAACAGGAAACAACACAAACAACCTCCTTCCAGGAACCTACCACACTGAAAACACTGTGTTTTACTGAGGATTTGAATCGTGCAGCCCTGCAATTTTATTTGATTTTTTTGGTTGTTCCCAATACAAGTGGTTTAAAGAAATACAAACAAGCATGTTTTTGTTCCTTTATAGCAGAATTCTGTGCTGCAGAATGGTTTGGTCTCTTGGTTCACCTTCATATATCCATGGCCTGAATCTCATTAGTTCCTGCTTAAGATATAAATATTTAAAAACAGGTCACAAATAGAACTTAAATGAATGCTTTCCTGAAATTGACAGAAGAACATGACGTCTCTCTGGCTTGAAAGCAGCCAAACAATATTAAAATCCTTCAGAACATGACGCAGAGTTGCTTTCGAGGCTTTTTTTGAGTTTAATCAGACGCATTATTAATTCATGAAAACACATGAACACATCATAAGTCAAGACTCTGGATATTTTAGAATTTTCAAGGTCATCTGTGAGTAGTTTCACTTTGCATGTTACGTGCATGGCTCTGAATGATGCGCTTCATTTCTTTTGACTGTTTTGTATTTAACCTGTTAAGTCTGTTGCTCTGCTTGATAAATATGAGTTTGTTTGTGCCGAGTGGAAATTTAACACACATCAGTGAAGTCATTGAACCTCAACATGTCAGCTGCAGCTTCAACGTTGTTCTATACAGGCTCAGGAGCGAAGAAGGATGAGAATTAAAGAGCACACTGTAACCTTGGAAACCAGATATACCAGCGACAGGAGCTCACAACAGTATCAGCAGTCAAAGAGAGTCTGAGGACTTAGAAGCTGTTTGTCTGCTCGTGACAGCGCAGATACCGCGGGCTCTGACGGGCTCGGCAAGCTGAGCCTCCGGACCGTTTAGAGAGAGTCGACCGTGAGATGTTAGCATGGTTAGACAAACAGAGGCAGTGAACTGGAAAAGGAAATGGAGACGCTTTTCCACAAGGCAACACAAGCAATCATGGGAAATTTGAGATCAGCTGTAGCAGGTCATGCAGCTGTTGTGATAAAACACCAACCAGGCTGTGCACACTGCAAAGCGATTCAGTCACTATTAGGCCTTTTTCTATGCAAAAACTTCAGCAGCAGTATTCCACAGTTTCTGCTGTTTGTTTCCGTGCTCTGACCCTCTCCTCTCTTGCAGGGGTCCATCATTAGCAGCCCTCACATGCGGCGGAGAACCCCCTCCAGCCGAGACTGCCCGTCCCGCCACAGCGGCCAGTCCCTGCCCAACTCCTCCTCGCTGCTCGGATCTCTGTTTGGCACCAGGCGGGTCAAGTCCCCCAGCCCCACCCCTCCGCACCCCACCCTCATCTCCCACACCCCCCACCCGGCCAACCTGCACCACACGGCCCGCGTGGAGACGGACGCGGGCTCGGTCCCCATGCACCCGCACCACGCCCAGTTCTGCCACCTGACCCAGAACCCCCCGCCTTACCACCACCACCACCACTACCACCCGCCGGCCCACCTGCAGCACCCCCCGCACCAGTACCACCCGCCGCCGTCGTCACACGGGCAGCAGCCGCCGTACCCCCCTCACTCTCACGCACAGCACGGCCACGGCAGCCACTCCTCCCACCCCGCCCACGGCTCCCACCACCACGGCCCGGCGCCGCCGCCCTCCCAGGGCCCAAGCAGCACCAAGCCCAAGCACAGCGGCATCAGCACGGTGGTGTGAGGGGCAACACAGGGGGCTTCTCCTGGCCCCCCTCTGACTGAATTTTGTTTTTTTTTCTCCGAGGCTCTCGGCCGATGAGACGGTCGCACTGTGCATCACTGGTCTGGGGATGAAAAGCTAGACGAGATCCTGTGCCTCCTTCAGCTTTTTTTGTTTGTTTTTTCGTAGCTCAGTGGGGCAGTTCATTCTTTTTTCTTTTTTTTTCTTTTCCCCGCTCGCTCCTTTCAACACATTTCAGGTCACGAGTCACGTCTTGCCTGCTCCAGGAGCAGCAGACAACATTTGCAAGAGCATGCACAAAGACCACAACTACTGTTTCTCCTCAGTAAATTAAAGGAACACGATCAAATATCTTGCTTACTAGTATTTTACCGAAAAACTAAATAGTAATCTCGACTTTAACGTCTACAAAGTGATTTTATCTAGCGTGAGGTTAGTTTGGCTGGACAGACGCCGTCGGCCTCAGCAGTAGCTGGATGAGTATTTAACGTAGCGGTAGCTCACAGTGCACTGTGATATCTTTGTTAGCGGTGATTAATGTGCCAATTATTGAAGCATTTACTAATTTAGTCACAAAAATTGCTTTATGTATATTGTGCATAGTATTTTGTAAAATAATAATATCAACTGTTATAATTATTATTATTACCGAACAAATGGCATCAATTAAAACTCAGTATTATACTCACACATAGGAGGCGTACTTTCACTGTTAAGAAACCAATCAAAGCTTTTGTTAGTTAAGCCGATGTAAGCTGGAATACTACTGTAAATGGTTGCCTTTGAGTTAGAACTCCGTTGAAGATTGTCGCGGGCCGGTCGGTGCACCCCGGCCCGCCCACGGTCTCGTCCGCCGTCTTTGGTTCGGAGTTGTCTCTCTCTTGCTCTGGAAAACGGAAGCCACGGCGAGCGAGTCGCTGAGCAAACAGATCTTTCTGAATGTCCGCCCTTCAGTGCTGGCTGCTAGCCCGCCCTCATTTTATTTTTTTAAACTATTTTTTTAGAGTCCAATAAACAATATAAATATATTTGTCGTACTGCAAACCTGGTTCGGATCCTTCGAGTCTGTACAGCGGGAAGAGGAGGAGGTTGGGGTTTTTTGTTTTTTTTTTGGAAACTGTGCAGCAGGGAAACAGCGACATGACTGTCCCAGTGTGGAAGCTCTCAGCTGGCTGAGTGAGCCCCGTCCCTCTTCGGTTTTCACTGTGCGTCTCTGGGACAGCGAGCCATCGTGCGGGGCTGTTCGCTCCCTCCATCTGACTCTTTTCCTGGGAGCCACGCAGACGCCACAGTACTAAAAAAAAATCAGTAATTATCATTCTGTGACGGTGACAGCGCCCTCACGCTTCACTCAACACAAATGGCAGTTTTTTTTTTATATCAATCATCTTTCTGACATATTATGGGATGGCTGACTGTACCTCCCAGCCATCCTGTGCACAGTATCTGTGGTGTGTTCGGAGCAGGAGGCAGTGGGGGCTGGTGTGTGCTGGAGCATATTTTTTTTTGTTGAAAGTGATAGACACAGCACTTGTTCTACTTAGTTGATATCAGTGGCAGAAGTTAGTCTGTATCTGCTTTAAAGACTATGAGATGCTTTTTTTTTCTTCTTTTTTTTAACTTGTGCAATATGTATTTACCTTTTTGTTTTTTGTTGTTGTTGTCCAAGAACACTTTGCAAATCTGGTGGTTGTTCATTTGCTTTAGTTCTGTCAGTTTTACCCTCCCTTCCTTTTTGTCCGTCGTCATTTCTTCCTCAGTGTTTTTTGCGAGTATCCACATGGATTTGGATGGACTGGATCTTCTGCGCCGATACAGAATGTCACAGAAAAATAATTGCATGTAACAGTGTATTTTGAGGAGATTATTGTGTATTCCCAGCCTATATCAGTGTTACAGTTGACAGTTGTTAAAAATGAATGGTAGAATAGCTTCGACTTCTTCAACTACAGCCAACCGAAGTCGACGGTGTGTTCGTGTCGCTCCAGACGATAACCAAATCTGTACCTTTTCCCGATCCGCATACAATAGTCTACTGGATCTTAGTGTACGAGCGTAGTTCAACCTATCACACAGCTGTAAGGGGGGGAAACAAAAATTTATGTTATCTTTAGAGCCGGCATGACAAAACATGTACTCTGAAAATCAAAGTGATAATTTGAGTATTTAAACTGGAAACTCTCTTATCTTCACGTTGTCTCTTGTCTCCGTCACACATTGCTGTTGTCAAGTGATAACCAGTAGATCAGTATTCTTCAATACTTGTGTCCTCAACTTTTTTCAAATAAGCTGCCTTTTTAAGCAGGATTCACGAGGTGGAACTAATTTGTTTTATTGGTAAAGCTAATTGTCTGTTAATGAATCTTTCGCTAATCAGCAATAACCCACTTAGAAGACAACTTTTGAGTTCTGAAACAAACAACAATAAAAAATGCCAGGGCTGGTGTGTGTCCTCCTGCAGAAGTCATCTGTAATTACACAGTTAATCGTACTTTATTAAAGTTTTCCAATAATCCATGAAGTCTGCACTTGATAAGTTATTGTTAAATAGATTTTGGACCTGTTGATCTTCAGCTTTTTTAAGGTACCATATGAAGTTTTTGACCATCGCTAGTGCTACTGAGCAACATGTATACGAGTGGACCCCTGTTTAATTTGGATTATGTGTGTAGATAGATAACGCACAACCACAAACAGACAGAGTCCACCTCCACAAATGCGATTTTTGCAAATAAAACATGAACATGGGCACAGAAGCTTTCTGTCACATGATTTTTAGCTTCTGCTGATGCTGTAACTAAACCAGCTGAGATGATGAGAAAAACGAGGAGGAAAAAAAAAACACCCGCCAAAATGATCCCAACCTGGCAACCCAGCTTTTGTTCTTTTTAATGCTTTATTACTGATTTAAATACTGCATTTATTAACCTTTCATTTTAACCTTTCCTGTTACCTCGCTCTACCTAATGCACTAATATTTGTTCCCTGTCAGCCATCAAAGCATTTCATTCACTAGTTTATGTCCTAAAGAGTCAGAAAAGTGCCAACATTGCACTTTGAAATCATCTTAGTAACAAGTATATTAGTCAATCAGCCTACTATAACCCCACAGGTGACAAATTCTGTCTTTAGACAACGGTCTGATACAAACTGGTTGTTCTGGATTAAATTTAATTACATCGATTCACAACCATCCAGTCCCTTCAGAAGACTGATCTATTGTAAAACCTGTCCAGATTCCATGTGAGGTGCTTTGTTGCATGCCATTGATGCCTATCGTTTCTTTTATCTTCTCTCTCGTTTGTTTTCTTTTTTTTTATTTTACCTGTTGTTCTATCAAGCGGCATGCTTGACTCGACCCTAAACTTTTAATGTAGTTTTGATTTTTTTCTTCTTTTTTCTCTCTCTCTGATTGATGCTTGTTTACATTTAGACGAGTTTCTGGCCTGCTAGTGTGTCTTTTCATTTTAAAAACTTGTGTCATTCTACTCCGGCATGCATTTCACCTCTATTTCCACTGTACAGTATGAAGATGTGGCCGCGTACTGCTGAGTGTAAATATCCAACCCGTGGAAATCTAATGTAGCGCGATGAAATAAAGAGGGCTTGAAATTGAGCAAACATTTTAAAAGGGGGGCGGCGGGTAGTAAAGAATGAGAAACATATGTAAATAGTCTGTAAATTATTATTATTATTGTTATTATTATTATTATTACTACTCATTGTCTGCAGTTACATTGAAGGTGCATTCTTGCTCCCCCTCTGATCTTTACATAATCATCAAACTGCTTCTCTCTGCCTCCGACAGGACTGAATTATCATAGGATCTAGAGACGAACAGCCAACTGTTACACGGTTAACACTGCTTCTGATTACCTGAGATGCTCCTGTTTTCTCACAGCCCACTTTTGAAGTCAAATGGACGGGAGGAGTGCTCTTATTTTATTATGCATTCTGTTTCTAAGTAGACAAAAACCCTATTGATGTAAAACTAGTACTGTGACAATGTTGAGAACGCGAAATAAAACAATATACTGTAAAAAAAAAAAAAAAAAAAA
>NW_007579421.1:91449-93108 GCF_000690725.1 Stegastes partitus | reverse complement strand
ATGTTTTCTGTTCACAGCAGGCAGGTGGTCCCCGAATCTTCTCACCACACGTTGGGTTTCCTTCTTAAAGGGGTCCTGGAGTCTAGAACCACACCAGTTGTTTTTTACCTAAAAATGTTGTAGGATCACATTTTAGAAGTCTTACCTATCAAATGTAACACAACTAAAGGACCACATGTGTGCTGGCCTTTCTATGCTAAGGTGCTTTCTCAATATGAGTGCTTCAAATTGTCTTACATGACCATTATTTGTAGTTTATTGTTCAATGTGTTGCTAAGGGACAGGTTGCTGCTAAAACCACCAACACTGTGATTATACAGCCATCGTCTCCTTTGCCTTAGCCGCCAAGGAGAGATCTAGACTAGGACTAGATCTACACCTGAGGGGAGTACAACGTTGACTAGTCTTTTTAAATGATTATCAACAGAAGTATTTATTTATTGCGTTAAACTGATACAGTATCTTAAAAAAGCATCCACTGTCAGCCCTCAAAGGCAATGTGTAATTTGTGTGCTATTGTGAAACTCCTCCTCAGGTCATCTAATGGGAGTCAATGTGGATCTGACTCTTTCACAGCGTGATCAGTGACATCTTCTTCTAAGAACCTCCCTGCACAATCAGAACTTTATTTTTAAGCTCCACACCCTCAGTGTTCACCATCAGCCCTTTAGTCTGAGGTAAAAAAACCCTGCTGACATCATCCGGGTTTTATTTTCACGCTGACGAAGCTGCCTCCAGACCTAAAGAATACACCCTCCAAGGGATCGTACTGGATTGTAAAGTGACCTTCACGTATGAACTTGGTGGAGTTCCCCTTTAAAATCCCCCACATTCCCCAGAAACAATACGTGACATCTGTGTCCTCAGCAGCACCTACACAGCCCTGCTGATAAGCCATACATCCATACACGTCTGTGTTCTACTCTCCGCCTCGGCAACCCAAGAACGCCGAGGCCCACGGGGACAGCGAGGCGTTTGTATGAACCCAAACAAAAATCTCTGGAAGTCGTCGCTGCTGATGAAGGTCAGAGCAGCAGCACAAAGCAGCGCACGCTAATTCTTTTTCTCTCGCAACCAGCATGCCTTGGCCGCCTGCCTGACTGTGGCAGGTGGTCTGAGTGACAGTTTGCCCTGTTTGTCTGTCCGGCCCTTGAGGTTGGAGCTAAAAATAGACCCAAGCTTTGAGGGCCACATCCTCGGTGTCAGCAGGACGACGTCATCATGCGGCTGGGAGGGACCGAGCACAGGGCTTCACTTCCTCCACCGGCTAAGAGTGGTTGGAATTGTCCAGTATACGGTTAACATATACAACCAGCAGGGTCTCCCCCCCTCGCCCCCCATATCAGAATCAGAGGTATTTTATTGATGCCTGAGAGGAAATCGTTTATGTTACAGTTGCTCCCATTCAGGTCATTTAGAAAAAAACAATAAAAATTAAACATTAGTAGAAAAATGTGTCCTAAAATATAACATACGTAGAAAGTAAAAATGTAAAAATGTACATTGTACTAAGAAACTAAAAGTGTAATAAATAGTAATGGAGTTATAACTGTGTTATTGCATCAAGATGTAGTTATTGTACATTATTACGTGTCAACCCTAGAAGTGAATATTAGTCAGCTGCTTGCAGGTGAAACAACATGAGAGTCAGACTGCTGG
>NW_007579421.1:0-88964 GCF_000690725.1 Stegastes partitus | reverse complement strand
AGTGGTGTTTAGTGACTGTTTGTCATCAAATTGATATGAAATTGTTTTTTAGTGGAATTAAAGGTACGTTTGTTGGTGTGTAAGAGGTTTTTGTTCAGTGAACAGTGACCTATAAAGGAGCAGTCTGTGCACTTTGGTACAGATTTAAACTCCTTATACTCTAGTTTTAACTAAATGAGCACAACGTACACACTAAAATTATATAAATAAGTATTAGTAAAGCTGTAAAATCAGACTGAACATGAAATTAAAAGCACAAAACACGACTAAGACTGGCCTCCAGCTGAGCTTCAACTCACTCAGGCTACGTTCAGCTTTAAAACCTGAGAAGATGCTTCATTAAAAACTTCAAAAGTGATCTGTTTTGACTTCATTTGCTGTTTTTGTTAGCGGCCTCCAGCCTAGAGGTGCCTGGGCCGGTATTCATACCACACCATGTACATCTAGCTCACAATAAACTGGCTTTTTAACCGATGAACTCATGTGAGACAGCGGTTAATCTCACAGTATTCAAAAAACAACACAATCTTTCCACACGTTGCTAAGCTAGCGGCTAACTCGGCTAAAACATTTTTACATAAACTACGTCCTCAAACACTTATTTTCAAGTTAAGCTTAAACAACCTATAAGTGAAATGTTGGCTTAGCTCTAAGTGAGATTTAATCACGTTTTACGTACCTGTGGAGCAGTAAGGAACACACAGAATTAGCTTGAAGTTAGCTCATTTTATTCTGCCGCTACTGTGACAGTTATGCTTCAGTGGTGTTTCCCTGAGTGGTCCTGGCACTCTGGCGACACCTACTGTCACTAAAGGGTTATGGCAGCCATATTTGTTTGACATATAAAGTGATTGAAGAGAAAAATAATAATATAATAGTTCTATGACAGCTTGTTATTGTGTTTTGTTTGTTTTGTGTCAGCTTACCTCTAATATGTATGTATGTATATATCTACATTTGCACTGCCTATTATTATTATTATTTTTTTTATTATTATTATTATTATTATTATTATTATTATTATTATTATTATTATTATATACTTACATCCCTATCTTTTATATATAAATATAAATATACATATATATATATACATATATCTTTTCTATATTCCCCCCATTCAGAAGCCCATTTTTCATATTCTGTTTTGCACTACTCACCTTGTTTGCACTATTTCTTATATTTATATGTACATTTTTTATTTTTTGTTTTTTCCTGTCTCGTATATGTGTACCTCTGTTGAAAGCTGCTATCAACGATGTGAATTTCTCCACTGTGAGGTAAATAAAGGGAAGGCATATCTTATCTTATCTTATCTTATCTTTCCTGTTTTACTTTAAATAGAGGCTTTTCCCATCCTCTACATTTTCCCTCATCACTCTTATATTTGTGATCTTCTGATGATTTAAATATTCTGGAAATCATCAGCATTAGTTGTCCCTGATGTGTTTGACTGGATGTGGTGATTTTTGTGTCTCCATGTTTGTGTATCAGGACCCGACAACTCAGATTTCCAAACCTGGGACCTGCTGTCCGGCGCCATCGCCGACTACAAGTTTATGAGCTTCAAGCATCGCGGCTGTTTCAGCGACGTCGCTCAGTGCAGAGTGATGGATATCAATGACACCATGGCTATCAAGATCTTGAAGAAGAAGACCAGGGACTCCCAGCAGCCCAGCAGAGAGGTAGATCCTGAGTCTGTGTCTCACACATTTCATCACAGTGTTAACTTGAACCGTCACTGAGCTGCATCGTCTGTCTAATGTCTTGTGTTTTCTCTCCAGCTGGCCATTCTGAGAAAGCTCCGACGTGTTGATCCCGTCCACGTCGTTCGCTTCTACGAGAGCCTTCAACACAAAGGGCACACTTGTCTAGTTTTTGAAATGCTGGACAAGAATCTTCTTGAGCTGTTGAAGGAGAGACATGGAGAACCTCTCTCACTTCCTGTCATCAGACCCATCACACAGCAGGTACGTGGATTTGACGATTCTGTGTCTGCAGATTTACACAACATATAAACTCCACATATGGCCAACATTTCAACAATTAAATTCAGTCTTTGCTTCTTCTTCTGGCCCTGCAGCTGCTCTCTGCACTGGACTATCTGAAGACTGCCGACATCGTTCACACCAACATCCAACCGCAAAATGTGATGTTGGTGAAGCAGGAAGACCAGCAGCCCGTCGGAGTCAAGCTCATTGGCTTTGGCTCAGCCGTCCAAACTGCTGAAGTCAAGTCCAGCTCTGTCGTGCAGCCTGCTGGATACAGGTGGGTTTGAAGATTTGTCTTCCAGCATCACTTACTTGTGGTCTTCTTTCACTGATCTCATGTCACCAACAATCATCAGCATGTAAAACTGCAGAAAGTCATTGTAGTCACTGTCTGCTGTCCTCCTTCCTCAGGTCTCCTGATGCCATTCTGGGCCTTCCCGTCTCCCCGGCAGTAGACATGTGGTCTGTGGGTGCTGTTCTGACCACCATGTACCTCGGCAGCCCGCTGTTCCCTCAGAGGTGTCAGTATCACCTGGTATGTTCTCGGATTTAATTGCACAACTTCATGTTTAAAGTCAAAGATATGCTGGAGTATCTTTGATGCGGATGTCGCTGATATTCTCTCTCTTTAGATGAAAACTCTGGTGGAGACTCTGGGTCAGCCGGAGGATGAGCTGCTGAGTGGCGGCACCAACACTCTGCTCTACTTCAACACCACAGAACACACATGGACGCTGAAGGTGTGAAACCCTGTCCACAACAAGTTTCTTTTATATTTGGCAAAAGTTCCTACAGTTGCATTCATGTTTTTAAAAAAATCTCAAATAAATTCTCATGTTTTCCAGACACCTGACGAGTACAAAGTCACGACTGGCTTCATGCCTCAAATTCTGAGAGGCAGCTCAAGCAGGTTCAACAGTCTGTCTGAGCTGGTGGAGGTAGGCGGTCCTGGACAGTCTGCACATGTAAATGCTGATTTAAAACATGTGTGCTGTTTTGAACAACTATGACATGCGTTTCCACATGCAGCTGTATCCAGATGTGGACACTCGTGACAAGATGGCGTTTGTCAGCCTCCTGAGGAAGATGCTGCATCTGAACCCTCAGAAACGAATCTCACCAACTGATGCTCTCAAGCACTGGTTTCTGAGCGGCAGCAAAGAGGACCAGAGTGACAGCAGCTCTCAGTAAGTGATGGCTGGATGGATGCTGGATGATTTAGTTGATGGAATGTTCAACTAGATGATTTGAATCTTTGACTCATTCACTTGTTGTCGTTCTTCATCCAGTGACACGGTCTCCGTTTCCTCTGTGAGCGTCCCTCCAGTGGCAACACCAGCAGAGGAAGGCCACACCTCAGCAAGCCTCAACGAACACTCAGCTGCCAGCTGCTCAGGTGTTGAAAGTGTAGCTGCTGTTTGCTGTAAAGATGAAGCCTCAGATGAAGCTGCTGCCACCACTGACTGTGTGGATCCAACCTCAGTTGTCACTGACCTGAATGACGCTGTTCCAGCTGATCAAGGTCCAGCTGAAGTGTCCACTACTGCTGAGCTTTCTGCTCAAGTGACGGCTGACACTCATGAGACCAGAAAGGCTCCAAGGAGGCTTCTGAAAAGAGTCCGACGGTTCTTTGGCAGAGTGTTCAGAACTCTGTGCTGTTGTTGCTCCGCACCAGCTACAGAATAATTCTGTTATTTTTTATTATTTCATTTATTGTTACTATTTCATTTACAGTTCGTTATTTCATTTATTGTTTATTTCATTTACAGTTTATTGTTTCATTTATTGTTTACTATTTCATTTACAGTTTATTATTTCATTTATTGTTTACTATTTCATTTACAGTTTAATATTTCATTTATTGTTTACTATTTCATTTACAGTTCATTATTTCATTTATTGTTTTTTTTATTACATTTAGTGTTTATTATTTCATTTATTGTTCACTCTTTCATTTGTTTCATTTTAAACATTTTAAATGTTTAAATGCCTCATCCTAAAAACAAACCTAACACCAGCCTGTCAGTTCCAAACTCTGGTCCTGGCTCAGTCAGGTCCACTCCTACAACTGTATCTGAGTCGGCCTACGGTTCTCCTGCCTCAGAGTCAGCTGATGCAAAATCTGTCCCAAAGTCTGCAAACATCCAAACTGATGTCAGACTAGATAGACAATCAGCGCTCACTGCTCACTCCCAGTCTCATGGTCATCCGTCTGCTCTGCCTCCTCCCGTCAACTCCCCAACTGCTCTGGCTCCCATCTCTCTGCAGCCTTAACTGATCCACAACGTCCTGGTCACCCATCTTCTGACCGACAACCTCTAGAGTTCTCCTCTGAAAACAAAATAAAATACCAAGTAACTTAAATGTCCTGAGTAGTTTGACTGTCAGATGGAAAAGCAGTCTGAGTGTCATCAGTGATCACAGCTGGACAAGGAGCAGCAGTGGTACGAACTGCAGAAGAAACACTTGTGCTGCGGTTTAGGCAGCATATTAAGGTAACAGGCAGATTATATTTAAAAAATGGTTTCATCTTTTAACGCTAACAGTAGTGTTGTTACCTGAGAAGCAGTTACAGGTCACAGAATAATTATCTTCTGCTATTTAATCTCAGCAGCTGGATAAGAAATCTTGTCATCAGGTGTGTTACATGTATAGGCTGAGTCCTATTTCCACATACAGCACTTTGTCCACTTTTTAAAACAAGTTACTAATAACTACTGAGCATCGTTTCAATTCCTCATAGCTTCACTCATCACTTGTTGTTTAGAACAAGTCATTTTAATAAAAGCTAGTGAATTTTAAAACTCTATAAATGAACACAAGCACATACAGTATAGCTTTTTCAGTATCTTCAAACAGGCACAACAGACAATCACATAACCTGCACTGTCAAAAAGGGTTTATGTCAAACGATGCATTATGAAATAACACTGACATTGTGAGGAAAAATGCTACTGCGGAATAAAAAGAACCAAATAACATTAAAGCAGTCCATTATGTTTATGTGAGCACTGTGGAGACATTTGAAAATGACATTTTACATGAAACACATTGGCTCATCATTTCATACAATATGATGTGTTGTTACTTGATGAGATCATCCAAAAGTATAGGAAAGCGTTCCACTTATCTCCATGTCATGAAGCTGCAACATCTATTGTCCGTTTACATGTTCATTCATCAATAATAATGATCCAGTAATATGACAACTGACAGGACCTGCTCTAGCAGCATGTGCTGTACTTTGGTACTTCAGGTACATTTGGACAATTCAGTTCTTTTACATTTAAATCAACAGCAGTTACATCCCACAGCCCACAGACACTACTGACTAGGCCTGTCAGCACCAGGTTCATCTCATGTATGTCACAGTGTACCAGAGTTTCACACCTGGTGTCTGTGGTAACAATCCCACACTGGTTCAACAGTAGTGATGTGTTTTAACCAGCAATGATTGGTTTGCCAAAGATGAAGAGAAGCAGTCGTCATGAGAGAGACGGAGAAGGTCTCAGCAGCAACTATGGTGGTTAAACCTAGGAGGGTTTTCAGGAAAATTATCTGCTGCTCCAGATGCAAAAGAAACTCCACATTTAGAAAAAGGATCACAGTTTTTTTTTTAATGAAAGGAAACGCTTTGTATTGGGATGCCAATTTAGGCAATGATGATTGAAATATTGTCTAAACTCCTTTTTTTTAGAGGACATTGACTTTTGCTTGCTTCCACTCAAGACAAAAACAAAATACAAGAATTCTGTTCGTGATGTTTTTAGTCATTGCAATAAAGAAATTAAACCATTGGAAATGTAAAAGGGAACGTATGCAAATGTCAGCGAAGAGTAATCACAGTTTTTACACAAGACCCCGAAATTCTTGTTCTCTGTACAACCTTTGGGGGTTTAAATTGTCATCAGCAGCATTTATTTGTTCTATACGATGTTAAATATTTCATAATTGCTGAAGATATTATTTCCGCGGGGAAGTGAAAGCATCGCCCGCATATTTAGTACGTCATCAGCCTGCGACAGAAACAGGTGAAAGGTCCCCTTGTGTTATAATACACTCAGGGAGCGCAGAAAGTGGAGGGTTTGCGGGAAGAATGATGAATGTAAATAGATTTGTTGTCTTGTCTAAAGCTTTTGGCGTCGGAAACCGGCTGCTGGCAGGTCGTGCGAGGCATGTCGGGAGAGAAGCGACCCTTCTTCAGCTGCGGAGGTCTTTTAAAACTCACTCCAGAAACCTCGCGTATGCGAAGGATTTGTTCCTCGGTCAGCTGAACAAGGTAACGTAGTTGACAAGAGAGCCAACAAAGTGGTTTTGGGCTTCGGTTTAGTGTAAGCAAGCGTTTATTGTGCTTCTGTTACCTAAATGTGAACCAAGCTAACCCCAACTGCGACCAGTCGTCCTCAAGCTAACCCCACCTGCCTGATAGGACCTTTATCACAACCACGATCGGTTTTATTGCCAAGAAGTTATCAAACAGCTGACGTGGTGTTTTGGTGCAGAACAGTAAACACTGACACGTTAAATAAGATTAAAAAGAATGCATATTTTAAGACAAGCAAGTGCTGGGAGTCAAATAAAAAATGTAGAAAATTAAAGCTTATATATAGGCAATCAGAATATATAAAATATAAGCATGTAAGAGAGACAGCTGGACGGATTTTTACAGGAATGTGCAAGTTTTCACCTCCAAAGTCTCACAGTTTGTAGTGTAACGACTTAATATGTGCAGAACGATAATAAGATAATAGTCAGCTTTGTTAATCCTGAGTTCTTGTGCCAGAAAGAAAAAAAAAGTGACCTAACATAAGAAATGCAGCGCATAAAAAGGAAACTGCAATAAGATGTAAGTAGGATAAATCTAGATCCAACAGTAAAAAGTAATGCTGGCAATTATACAGCGATAAGAAGTCATATCACACATGAAAAATGAAAGAAAAAGGAAATTAGATGTTGGATTGCACTTGAAAAATAAAATGAAATATTGCACATGTAATGAAAAACCTGAAAATGAAATGTTAGGCGTGATGAAGAAATCATAATAATCATATTTTTAAAGCTATGTGTTGATGTAACATATTGAGTCAATGCACAAGATACTTTATTCATCTTCTTGGGGAAATTCAAGGTGTCCAGCAGCTTACACATGTAAGAAAAATAGGGTGTCAATCATTCTGGTATAAGAACAAGTTAAGATGCACGGGGAAAAGAGCTAATGTTGCTGATACAAGAGTATTAAAAAGTATAAATTAAGTAAAGCAATAAAAAATCAGAAGCATGCAGAGGGAGTGCTTCGGTTCTGGTGGATTTAGGATTGTTGTCACTGGAAGTCAGCAGTCATGTGTGGGAGGGTGGAGGGAGGTCAAGCAGTGGCATTGATGGTCTCTGGCTCTGGTTGAAGCTGTTTCTGTGGTGAGACGGTGCTGATGGGTCGCAGCTTCCCACCAGAGGGTAGCGTCTCAACCAGTTTGTGATCAAGGTGGACGGGAACGGCTACAACCTTTGTCACACACCTCAGGGTCCTGGAGGCAAATACAAATATAGATTGTCAGCTGCATCACATGGGAGCAGGATCCACGCTGTCTGCCTACCACACTGACTGAATAGTCAGTAAACAAACCAAACTGGTCTAAAGAAAAAACTAAACATTGACACAGAATACATGAACTAAAATATAATTCCTTAACTTGCCCAACATGCGTCATTGTCACCTCCTGTCATGTGCTGCATCTCCACATCACGTGTGATCAGCCTCATTAAAGCTTCATACAGTCTTTGTTTTACACACATCTTGTGACTTGAACGTCTTCCAGCAGGCGTAACAGGCAGCTCACAGAACAATCAGAACAAAGCTGTTTGGGGCAGTTCACACGTCTTCATAATCATGACCTGATCATTTACCATTACATGTAGCTTGTATGATTATGTATTTCTATATTCATATTGAATATATATTCACCAGGTTAAAATGGCCTAAATGGTTAAACATGATTCTATTTTTCGTGTGCTTTAAACTGTAAGAGGGACTGTGCAAAAGTTACATTGTTATTTATTTCCATCTTCTCACATGTCATTGTTATCTAACGTAGCACCTTTAGCCTAAATGCTTTTCTACAAACCAACAGCTGAGGGGGCTGTTGATCCATCCATCCATTATCTATACACCGCTTAATCCTCACTAGGGTCACGGGGGGACTGGAGCCTATCCCAGCTGACTTAGGGCGAAGGCAGGGGACACCCTGGACAGGTCACCAGTCTATCAATTTACAATTTTACAGTTTCACTTAGCAGATGCTTTTATCCAAAGCAACATACATCTGAGAGTAGATCACGTTTATACACCAATGGCGACAGAGCTGCCATGCAAGGTGCTGCCTGCCATTGGGAGCAACTTCAGGTCAGGACATTTCGATGGTGGAGGTGCGATCGAACCACCAACCCTGCGATTAGAGGACGATCTACCACCAGCCGCCACAACCAAGCACATTCACATTCACACCTATGGACTATTTAGAATCACCAATTAACCTCAACCTGTTTTTGGACTCTGTGGGAGGAAGCCGGAGAACCCGGAGAGAACCCACGCTGCCAGCACTCCACCCAAAAAGATCCCAGGTGTCCTAACCGGGGATCTTGTAGCTGTGAGGTGATGGTGCTAACCTCTGAGCCACTGGGGGAGCTGTTGATTCATTTTTCTGTTTTTATTTTCAGCAAAAACCATTTCCTGCAGACATTTTTTTAGAGATATTAATTGGATGATTACAGAGAGTTTTTTACTTTTGCTGCACTAATTCAATAATATTTACAGTAGCAGTATCCCTCCAAGCAGGAACTGATTTAATCACTAGTTAGTGTGTTGCACTGCTGCTGCATGACTGGTGAATAACTTCAGTAAGCAGGTGTATAAACAATGCCCCCATAATCCACATTCTAGTTAAAGTTATTGTTTTTTTTGTGTTTTTTTTTTTCTTTTCTAAACCATTGATTATTTTCTAAAATAGCCTGTTTTGTCCTCCAGGCTGAGGTCTTCCCTTATCCAGAAATCAGCAATGAAGAGTTGGAGGAGCTCAAGCAGTTTGTTGCCCCAGTGGATAAATTCTTCAGTGAGGAAGGTGAGAAAGGAGATACATACACGTGAACTACGTCTTTAGCTTCTGTTTCTTCTGAGCCATTTGATGAATCGTCTGGTTTTTTTTTTTTTATTTATTTTTTTCAGTTGATTCAGCAAAGATTGACAGAGAAGCCAGAATCCCTCCAGAGACTCTCAATGGACTGAAGGAGCTCGGCCTGTTTGGAATCATGGTTCCTGAGGAGTACGGTGAGATGATTGTGTCCTGGATTGATGGCTGGGTTTGTCTGTAAAGTCCTCTCTAAGGCGTCTAGCTAGGGATCCTCCATATAACATTTCAGCATCAACAATGTGCGAATGCGCAATATTCACACAGGAAACACGATGTACAGTGAGTCACGTTAACTTAAACACAGTGGTTTTCCATGACTGATCTACAGGAGACGTTTGTCTGATGGAACTGAATTTACTCCGATATATAAGGGTTGCACAGTTTGCTAATATGCAGGCTCTGCTTGTGCAAAGCAAATTGAGTGAGGACCAGGAGGGAAACGCTGAAGAGTACGATTTGGCTGTAAAACATGAAACGCAGCATCACTTGAAAAACAGCACAATTATTGAAGTATTAATCAAAGTTATGATTTTGGCTTCCACAATTAAATTAACCTGATTGACTGTGATGTTGATGTTTAAAAACTCTGCTTAATAAAATTGTTCAAGTGGACAAAATCACTTGGTTTCAATCAGAGGAAATCTGACATTAAAACTCCTTATTTCACTGATTTTAAAGTAAACTTGGTCCCATGAGAGGCACCGATTGATTTTCCATGAAATGACCCAGTGAGTTTTCAGCTTTGTAGAGACAATACGGCCAAACAGGACAAACAGGTGGTATGACTTTATTTAGATCCAGAACTTTAGTTTTATATAACTGGGACAACTACGTGTACATGTTTTGTGTTGGTATGTTTCTATCCTTGCGTGAAAGTGCGCTGTGTGAACCTCTTGTGTATTTCTGTGAGTGTGATTGAATGCAGCGGTATTTGAAGAAGTGTCTTTATTGCTTGCATGGAATTTATCAAAAACACTGGAAGGATAATTCAGGTTTATTTCAACCTGGTGTATTTCCCCTTAATGCGACTGTTGTGGCTTAGTGGGTCATGATAACTTAGCCGACAAGTTGTCCTGCAGTTAGCAAAGTGCTCATTCCAGTGGCTAATTTCTCTGTTTATTGTTGGTAAGACTTGAAAGCAAACATTTAAAATGATTCATGTAAAAAACGTTTGTTTTTTGTTTTGTTTTTTGGGGGGCGGAAGCTGTAGTGAGATTTCAACTAGTTGCTTGAATATACTGCAATCGCACGCAGTTTTGTGTAACTTCCCTAAACCATAATTAATTGCAGGCGAGTTTGAATTGGGGAGTTTTATTAGCTTACAGTCCAAATGTGTTATTATGTGTCTTAAGAAACGTTTCTCGGAACATCTATAAGTAATGCAGCATGAGCTACGCATGGACTACAAAGACGTTTCCCCAAAACATCACTGGAGTTTCCACACACCTGACCTCATATCCACACTGCAACTATTTCTTGAACAAAGCGTCTTCTCTTTATTCCCAGGGGGTCTCGGCTTGTCCAACACTATGTATGCACGACTGGCTGAGATCACCTCATTAGACGGCTCTATTNTGAGGTTAATTGGTGATTCTAAATTGTCCGTAGGTGTGAATGTGAGTGTGCTTGGTTGTCTGTCTCTAAGTGTAGCCCTGCGATAGACTGGCGTTGTGACTGGTGTCCCCTGCCTTCGCCCTAAGTTAGCTGGGATAGGCTCCAGCCCCCTCGCGACCCTAGTGAGGATTAAGCGGTGTATAGATGATGGATGGATAACTGGGACAACTACGTGTACGTGTTTTGTATTGGTATGTTTCTGTCCTTGCATGAAAGTGCTCTGTGTGAACCTCTTGTGCATTTCTGTGAGTGTGATTAAATGCAGCGATATTTGAAGAAGTGTCCTTACTGCTTGCATGGAATTTATCAAAGCACTGGATGGATAAGTCTGGTTTATTTCAACCTGGTGTATTTTACCGTAATGTGACTGTTGTGGCTCTGTGACAAGTTGTCCTGCAGTTAGCAAAATGCTCATTCCAGTGACTCATTTCTCGGTTTAATGTTGGTAAGACTTGAAAACAAACATTTAAAATGATTCATGTAAAAAACCTTTGGGGGGAAAGCTGTAGTGAGATTTCACTAGTTGCTCGAATATACTGCAGTCGCATGCAGTTTTGTGTAACTTCCCTAAACCATAATTAATTGCAGGTGAGTTTTAATTGGGGAGTTTTATTGGCTTACAGTCCAAATGTGTTGTTATGTGTCTTAAGAAACGTTTCTAGGAAAATCTATACGTATTAAGTAATGCAGCATGAGCTATGCATGGACCACAAACACGTTTTCCGTAAAACATGGCTTGAGTTTCCACACACCTGACCTTATAGCAACTATTTCTTGAACAAAGTGTCTTCTCTTTATTCCCAGGGGGTCTCGGCTTGTCCAACACTATGTATGCACGACTGGCTGAGATCACCTCATTAGACGGCTCTATTGCTGTGACGCTGGCTGCACATCAAGCCATCGGACTGAAGGTGAGAATAAAAGAAGTCATGTCATAACACAGTTGTACATGAAACGTCTGTTTTAGTCATGAAAAAAACACGACACGGCGTCCTAACCGGGAATGAGGTTTTCGAGGTGATTTGCTCACAGCTGTCTGGGGTTTTAGGGGATTCTGATTGCAGGGAATGAAGCCCAGAAGCAGAAGTATCTGCCAAAGCTGGCCTCGGGAGAACACATCGCAGCTTTCTGTCTGACAGAGCCTGGAAGGTAAGGACAGTGAAGCCTCATCTACATCTCATTTACAGGGTTCCTCTCTGCAGCTGCATTTACGCTCCTGTTCACTTACACGACCAGGGTGTTCTCTATGATAAAAACCTCTCTGAGTTTAACATTTTTTTGTCCTTGTTCTCATCTGTATCAGTTTAAAGTTCCCACCCAAGAATAGCACTGATTTTTGCCGCTTATATCCAAAGTCTCCTTCTTACTCCGTGGCCACACTGACCTATACAGGCTGTTTGCTGCAACACTACTTTTCCACTATAATCAGTGACAGAAAAAAAGTCATAAAGTGTTTATATTTTTCATATAGTCAACGACAGGTAGACAGGAAATGACAATTTTGTGTCAAATAGTGCCCTTGGTCTCCCAGTCTGCATTTGTGTTGGGTCGCAGTGTGACTTGGTGTTCCTAATCTGGACTGATGCTGCCTTTGTGTCAAAGATAATATATGATTATAAGTGATTATTGAAATTACTTTTGTTCCATGTACATCAATGCACAAAGGTCGCCTGCTTTATAGATGCTCATGCGGGTGCTGCTATTGTTTGATGCTGCTGACACCAGTCCTGGAACACCTCATATTATCAGACTCTGAGAAATACTCAAAGTTTGATGGCAAACTGAAGCCACAACAATCCCAAGTTCAAAATGAAACCTTACACATGCTGCAGGTGTAGCCAGAAAATGGATTAAGTCTGTGGCACATGTGCTCCATAAGCAATCTGCATAAGTTTAATGTCCGGTGTAGTTAAGTGTTGCGGTAACAACCCAAAGCCTGTGACCAGACTATGTTTGGACACCTTCTAACCAAACACAAATGAGATTTTGCGTCACCATCTGGTTGAATTGGCTTCATTCACACTCATTTCAGTGGAAGCGATGCAGCCTCCATTCAGACCCGTGCGACCCTGTCAGAAGATGGAAAACATTACCTGCTCAACGGCTCCAAGGTGAGCAGAACAAATCTGGGCTTTAAATGTACGATTCTCACATGTGGCCTCCGTCTGACTAAATATCTAAATATCTTTCGATTTGTTTGTAGATTTGGATTTCAAACGGGGGGATGGCAGATATCATGACAGTGTTTGCAAGGACTCACGTGGACGTAGATGGCGAGAAGAAAGACAAGATTTCTGCTTTTATTGTGGAGAGGGCTTTCGGGGGCATCACCAGCGGCAAGCCTGAGGATAAATTGGGCATCAGGGGTTCCAATAGTGAGTCTTCCATGAACACTTAAACATGGTTTTGATGGAATTTCTGCTTTTTTATGTCATTTGTAATGAATTTTTAAAAAAACTTTCTTTTAGCTTGTGAGGTGTCGTTTGACAACGTCCCAGTGCCGCTGGAGAATGTAATAGGAGAAGTAGGAGGTGGATTTAAGGTGAGCTCAACACTAACTGTGGTAAATGACTGTATCTAGAATTAGAATAAAACTTTATTAATCCCTTCGGTACAAGAGTTCAGGGAAATTGCTATCTGCAGGGTTTTGTAAGCTTTTGCTTTCTGTTGGACAGATTGCCATGAACATCCTGAACTCGGGGAGGTTCAGTATGGGCAGTTCCTCTGCTGGGATGATCAAAAAGCTGATAGGTAGGAACCAGCTGAATAGAACCTTCCATTTGTGCGTGTTATAAGGTTTTTCAAGGCTTGACCTTCTCTCTCCCTCTCTCTCTGTAGAACTGACCTCTGAGTACGCTGCAACCAGGAAGCAGTTTGACAAAAGCCTAAGTGAATTTGGGATGATTCAGGTATGGTTATCCGACAGTGGAATCCAGTACTGCCTTTTAGTTGGGTCAGCAGTGATTAAATTACTGTGTTTTCTCATGTTTACTGCAGGAGAAGTTTGCAATAATGGCCATTAATGCCTTTGTGATGGAGAGCATGGCGTACCTGACAGCAGGCATGATGGACCGACCGGGGCTTCCAGATTGTTCTCTAGAGGCCGCCATGGTCAAGGTTGGACAGTTTTGTTATTTGACTTTGTTCGTATAAAGCCACTATCAAACAAAATGCCTCATGGTGTTTATTTTCTATCTTCGGTGCAGGTGTTCAGCTCAGAAGGAGGCTGGATCTGTTGCAGCGAGGCTCTTCAGGTCCTCGGAGGTCTGGGTTATACGAAGAACTATCCCTTCGAGCGCTACGTCAGGGACTGTCGCATTCTGCCCATCTTTGAGGTACAGTGACTATTATTCTGTCAGTAAACAATGAGAGTCATCGATCATACTCGGACTGATTCTGACATTCAAGTCCGACTTTAAGAAAACCAAAATGGCAGAGACTTAAAAGTATATCTTAATTGTTTATGGTGTTTTTACAGTAACTAATTAAATTACTTCGGACCCATCTACAAGGCGGCAATAGATTCCACTCAGGGAAAACTCAACCTTACTTTAGGCTTTTACTAAAAGATACAGAAATAGTGCAGTTCAGAGAAAGCTTTTCGAACCCAAGTCACGTCAATTTATAGTCTTGGAAGTTGTATGAACACAAATGCCGATCCCCAAAAGCCTAACTTCACCGGGACCATCGTCAAATACAAAACATTTTTAAACATTTTATTCATTTTCCACAACAAGGCTCTGTGCAGATAATCCCTATGATCCCATTTGTAGCCAGAGGCCTCAGGTGAGCCGACAGGACAGGATAGGAGCAAAGTGACAACATGTGGTTGGGAGTTTGAAATCAAGTATTTCTGAAATGTTGGGGTTTTGTTGTGCATCAGTTATGAAAGTGTCCACCAGGTGGCACATTTGACTTTGAAATCAAAGCCCTTGTATGGATGAAGTTGGTGGTAAATGATACAATTTCAGTTCAAGTTTATGTATTAAGGACCAAATTATAACATACAATGCATTTGGAAAGTTCACAGACAATTTTAGACAATTTTAGTCGTTTCATACTCTTTAATTGATTCAGTTCTTTCTTTTTTTTCTGATCAGTCCTCACAAAGGTTTTTGAAGTGTTTTGTTAATTCATAGACTAGAAATAAAACACGATAATGAAAACAACTAATAATAAAATAAAAGATGAGTTTACATAAGTAGTAGTAGTGCCTTCCAAAGCTTTTCACAGTGGTGGCCACATCTGATCTTTGAGTGGCACAAAAACAAAAGTCATAACTGGATTTTAGGAACTCTTCTACGACTAATACAGGCACAGTTAGTGTTTTAGTTCTTAGGGTGACCGCTGTATAAAATAGCCCCAAAGAAGTGAATCATCAGAGTATCTGAGGGAAAAAGTTCACCTGCAGAAAAAACATCCATAGTTTATTCCAACACTGAAAGTTCTGTCTGTGTGAGATCATAAACGACCAACCTACAGCGACCTGATCCTTAGATCCTGATCCATCCAGTCTCCATGTTGGCCATCAAGTAATTAATGACATCATCCACTGTGTTGTGCTGTCTGTAAATACGCTCATATGGATCCTGCTGCTCTCTGATGCTGCAGATGTTTCATAAACTCAGGAGAAAAACTCCTACAAACAGCTGGAAGCAACAAACTGAACTTTAAGCTCCTGTTAACGTTTTAGGGTCGGTGCGTGGGCCTCCAACAAACAGTTTGATTTTTGCACACTCAGGCTGCTACGCACAGCTGTTAACGGTGCCTTCACTTGCACTCAGACAAGGGAGTTGCATTCGCTAGACGTTGGACATCAGCTGATGGACTGGACTTGTCAGAGCTGCTTTCAGGATTGGAGGCGCCACTGAGTTGAGCTGTGGTTCATCCTACTCTTATCAATGCTTCTACTGTGTAATTAGGGTCCCTGTTCCTAATTTAATTTATCAGGCATCTTCAGGAAGGACATGCACCCGTCTATACAAGGTCTCACATGATGATGGTGTGTGTCAGAGAGACTGTGAGACAGATTTGTGTCAAAGGCACAGATCTTGGGAAGGATACAAGAACATATGTGCAGCATTGGAAGTTCCCCAGAGCAAGGCAGCCTCCATCAGTCTTAACTGGAAGAATTTTGGACTTCAGAGATCGGAGGACAACAAGGGCCTTGGTTAGACAGGTAACCAAGAATCCAATGGTCACTGTGAAGTTGAGATGGGAGAACCTTACAGAAGGACATCCATTGGTCCCAGCACTCCACCAATCAGCCCTTTGTGTTAGTGTGACCAGATGGAAGCCATTCCTCACTAAAAGGCTCATGACAGCCTGCTGGGAGTTTAACAAAAGGCACCGGAACAACCAAGACCACTAGAAGCAAAATCCTCTGGTCTGATGGAACCAAGGTGCTGAGCATCACCTCAGTAATACCCCCCCTGTAGTCCAACGCCGTCATGCTGGGATTTTATTCTGGGAGAAAGAGAGAGACTCATGGACTATTCAACATTGAGAGAAAGGTGTATGCAGGAAAATACAGAGAAATCCTGAGTGAAAACATTGTCCGGAGAACTCAAGCTGGGGCGACGATTTATATTTTGCTAAGGCCAAGGAAGCACAGGTGTGGCTTCAGGTAAACTTTGTGAAAGTCCTGAAGTGACCCAGCCAGAGTCCAGAACTCAAGAGACCTACTCTGAAGACACCACAGCAAAAAAAAAAAAAAGGTGGCTTTGAACCGACGCTTCCCATCCGGCCTGGCTGAACAATTCTGCCGAGATGAATGAAAGAAACTTCAAAAGAAAGTAGACAAACTTGTAGGATAATTATCAACAAGGCTGGGAGCTGTACAAGTACGAAGTGAAGCAGCTAAAGACTTGCACAAATCCAGTGTGATTGTAGAGTATTGTATAAAGACTGTTGAGGAAAAAAGTATTTATTGAATCCATTTTAGGAGTCTGAAACATGACAGTATGGAAAAGTGTCTGAATACTGTGTGACATCTCAGAGACGAGCAAGGTCAAGAGCTTACAGTATTATAGCAAAAAAAAACTATAATTTCTTTTTTTAAGCAGAGTTTTTGTGTTAAAAGTCTTTATTAGGACTCTCAAACATGCAAATATAATGTCGCATGGCTCCCTGTTTTGCCACAGTGCACACTCTCACCTTTACTTTGTATTCTTCATGTGTTGCATCACCACCAACATATTAGTAGTTTAAACACATGTATGACTGAGGCTGCTGTCTCTTTCACAGGGGACCAATGAAATCCTGAGGATGTACATCGCTCTCACTGGGATGCAGTACGCTGGCAAAGTCATCACAGGAAAGATAAAGTAAGGATGTGAAGGTTGTGTATGAAGCTGGATGTATGAATATATTCCAATAATAATAATATTGATGCTATGATTAGATTGGTTGTGATTTTTGTTGGATTTCAGGGCCACAACAACCTAAAAATCACACGCGTGTTTAATACATTGTCATTATTATGATGTAATGGTTTTAACTCGTGTGTTGCCTGTTCAGCCGGTACATAAAATGTTAAGGCCCATGTTTACCCTCCTCATTGCTGTTTTATTCTCCGGCAACTCCTGGGAAATAAATATCTGACTGTTTGGCTGCTAACTAGCCAACTTTGTCGGCTTTTTGGTTCGCAAAAAAAACAAAAAGTAGCTGGCTATAATGCTGATGAAAGTAAATTTGCAGACCAAAAAAAACAAACTATGAGCAAAAAGATACTGAAATCTTTGCAGAAATGAAGTGAAGCGCAGAGTCGGGTGTTGATTGAAACTACTTCTTTGTTGTTTAGAACCTAAAACTAAGTTCTGTAAAATATTTTGAACGAATTTTGAGAATTTTATATGTGTTCAGATCTGGGAATTTTTGTATTTTCACCCTAAAAAAATGTCTTTCCTGGGAAACCATTTTCAGGATCCAATATCTTCTAAAATATCACTCCTGCAGCCATGAAAGTTGGTGAGAACACAAATTTCCAGCAGTTATAACAGACGGAATGGCTCCAACAGAGGCCACATTTTTTATTAGTGGTACAATAAATAGGTATATGAGTGCCATCCATCCATCCATCCATTATCTATACACCGCTTTATCCTCACTAGGGTCATGGGGGGCTGGAGTCTATCCCAGCTGACTCAGGGCAAAGGCAGGGGACACCCTGGACAGGTCACCAGTCTATCACAGGGCTACACTTAGAGACAGACAACCAAGCACACTCACATTCACACCTACGGACAATTTAGAATCACCAATTGACCTCAACATGTTTCTGGACTGTGTGGGAGGAAGCCGGTGAACTCTAAGTGTATATGTGTGGTTGAATCAGTATTTCCTACTACACTCTTCTTTTGGCATTTCAGAAAGTTTTCCGGTGTCTACCATCAGTAGAATCTGACGTATTGCCAGCCAAGTTTCCTTTTTTTTTTTTGCTATGTTGACCTGCCAAAGTGGTGACGTGTCGGACCACAAAGCTGGTGTACATAGGTGTCTTTAGATATTGTTAGAAACTGCTTCCATGTTGTCTTCATACTGAAATATAACAACATATGAGGCTTATTTTTAAGTGAATGCTCTCACACATGCAGTTGAAATGACCAAAACCCAAGATGGTGGAGCAACAAACATAATCCTATATTTCATTTAGATGTCAATATCGGTTGCTGCTGCTTTGAATTTAGCATCTCTTTAGACTTACAGCTGCGTCACTTTACCAATGTGCTTGTGTGTAAATAATCTTCCCTGAATAACCAGCAGGCCTTTCTGTGCTCTGCCTCCAGGGAGATGAAGAAAGGGAATGTCAGCACCATTATGGGCGCAATCGGCCAGAGACTGAGGACCTCAATTGCAGGTCCAGCGGACCTCGGCCTGACCGGGAAAGATGGAGTGGTGCATCAAAGCTTGACAGTAAGAACTTAGATGAATACATACATTTTCTTTATTATTAGCAGGGTTCTACACAGGTCGGAATGAGATTTTAATGTCCTGGAGCATCTTTTACTGCATCAGGGGACCTTTTATGGCTCCTTTCATCCTCGTTTCCATGGACACAGGAATCAAAGAAGCCTCCACAGAGTCCATGACAATTCAAGAGACTAAAAAATATGGAGGGTATGGATCAGTAATATATGACTAATTCAATATGTAAAGGGAAATTACTGTGAGCACAGTGTGGTAGCAGCGGTAGTCTTTGTGCACAGATGTTTGTACAGCTTGAATACAGCGCTGTGCATTGATCTTATCTGATGTTGATTTGCATCCAGAACTGTACCAGGAGCTGCAATTGTTGAGCACCATTAAAGTCTAGATGGTCAGAAAGTGTTATAACATGTTAATGGCTGAATTATAAAAGTGTTTTTTTTTTGTTTTGTTTTTTTTACCAAATAAACATCAGCTGTTTGTACTCAGATGTCAAACGTGGAGCCTGGAAGTCTTGGAAAAGTTTGGAATGTTTAGTAGCAACCCTGTTTTAACTGTTTTGTAGCGGCTCAGCAGTTTCCTGTTTCTGTTTACAGGAGAGCGCAAAGAAGCTGGAGCAGAACGTCCACCTCTTTGGGTCGACTGTGGAGAACCTGCTGTACAGATACGGAAAGGTAACTGTTGATTGGTTCTTGGAAAGGCGGCTGTGGGATCTTCCTGCTCAAACGTTTCCGATTCTCATGAACAAATTTCCCGTTCGTCTTAAATGACAGAACGTACGAGTCGTTGGGCGACGATGCAGGATGTTCGTCTGTTACACAGCTGCTCCGTGATGTTCTCTTCTTCCTCTGTGACTGTACTGTTGTAATCACGGCTTCCCCAAAGAAGCTATAAACCAAAAAAAAAAAAAAAACAGCTGAGCTTTCCAAATCCTCACTTCCTGTATCGTTTGGCTCTGCTTTGATCCGGTGAGCTGGAAGTGTCTCCAGAGGCCTTCGTCACACTGAATAGAACATTTGCCAAATCGTTGAACATCTAAGCTCACAGTGGTTAAATCAATAAGCGCTTGAAGTTTCATGGTAAACAAAACATGTAAGTTGCTATTTTTTTCCTCCTTAAAAACAAACCCAAGGACACCAGGATGTTTTGGGTTAATTAAGACACATGAGCTAAGTGGAGGCAGCAGATCGTCCAATGGAAGAGTTTAGCTACTGCATGTGTGTATATGAGGAAAAGTCAACATGTAAATAATAATCCTCTAAACCCACAAGCAGTTTCTAGGTTTTATATTTGCTCCTGTCCCATTTTTACTCACTTTGGACTCCGTGAAATATAAAGTCCTGCACTTCTGTGGAATCATCACAGCCATAGATTAACGTAGGTTTAAGTTTAAAAAGAAAAAAATGTTGTTATGACAGTTATAATGGCATAAATCATGAAACATATATTAAAAAAGAAAGATGGGATCAACATGCTGCTCTTGCATTCGTTGCTCTGACAGGAGCCGACCGCCCTGTTCCCTGATCACAGCCTTTAACGTTTTACAGCTGATGAGAATCAAGACTAAAACTATGTGAGGAGTTATTTCCTCTATCATACGTACTGGTGTTCGTAGCTTGAAGAGGGTTAGAAAACACTTGATAGGTGGAAATGTGGGTGCAAGATACTTTACTAATTTGAAATTGGCAAGAAAAGTTTTTTAAAAAAGCATCCCAAACTACAGTCGTCCTCAAGTTTATTCATAGCCTCCAATTAAAGAAGGAAAAAAACAGTTGTCACTGAAATAAGTAGAAATTGAGAAAAGTAATAATAAATGAAAATTTCATGAAAATCATGGCATTGCTTTTGAATTGTGGTTCAAAAAAAAAAAAAAAACAAGCATGATGGGACTCGTGAACTAATATTTGTTGAACAACCCTTTGAGTCAATCACTGCAATCAAGTCTTTTCTGTACCTGCCCACTGCTCATCAGCAAAGTGCTCTAATTTGTCTGGGACAGTTTTGTTTTTTTTAATTATTCTTTTCAACCACAATTCAAAAGCCATGTTGTATTTCACTAAATTATAATTTAGCAAATTTTAATTTATTATTACTTTTTTCAGTTTCTAGTTGTTTGAGTGACTGTTGTGAATTTAGGTATGAATAAATCTGAGGACGACTGTATATACTGGGATGAGGTTTACAGTTAAAAAATTCTCTCCGCTAATAAATTGATCAACAAGTCACAAGTACTTTTTTTTTTTTCTCCACCAGATTGCAAAAACTAAAAGCAGAGTCAACTTTAACTGTTGTCGAGGTTGGAAAATGATTTAAAATTGAAGCGTTGTTGTTTGTGTCGTGATGTCAGACCATAGTGGACGAGCAGCTCATCCTGAAGAAAGTAGCAGACGTGCTGATCAACCTCTACGCCATGACGGCTGTCCTCTCCAGAGCCAGCCGCTCCATCAGCATCGGCCTCAGGAATCACGACCACGAGGTGTGTACATTTTACAAACACACTTTTTTTTTCTCCTCTGCAATATAAAGTCCTGCACCTCTAGAAACAGAAGAACCACAGCTAGAGGTTGAGAGAACTCAGAAATGTCTTCTGTGCCCAAGTCTGAACTACACATTGTCTTATTAATGGATAGACAGGCACAAGCTTTGGTACTTTGAGTTGTGTGAAGGGATTCAGGGAAGCTTTTTCCACATTGGAGCACCAGTATTCGCTGCTAACTTCATTAATTCCTTGTAATTATCAATGATCAATGATAGGGACAGGATTTGTAGAGGCTAAGATCAAAATGCAAATTGCTCTGTGTGGAGTCTTTCCTCCGAGGTTATTAAATACCTGCAGCATCAAACAGCAGCGAGATCCGTATGAGCGTCTCTACAGAGTTGTGCACATTTATGCACCAACAGTGATTAGTTCTAATAATAAATTATCCGTGACATGGAGACAGGATGGGTCAGGATCTAAAGCAGGAGTTAGATTATCATCACGCTTTAACAGAGTTTCACTGAAATCATTAATAAACTAGTCTGTTGGTTGTTTGAACAGTTTGATGAGCTGCATTTGAACATTTTCTATTTAAGTTGTCTATTTTTTTCTAATACATCCAACGCTGTTTAGAGCAGCCTTTCTTTTTCCTGCAATGACTTCAGAGCTGTGACTGTGTATAACATCATAACAGTGTGTGTTCCCTGTAATATGCTGGGGAATCATCCATTCTTTTGTTGCCACTTTGCAACACATCAGGTATAAAAAGTGGCTGTGCAGTAATTAGTGAGACCAGGGCATGAATAAGACCTGTGATGAGAGAAACACGGACGGTGAAACCAAGCTTTGCATGAAGTGTTGCTGTCGGGGTTAAAGGAAAGTAGAACAACCAGAATGCCACCAGGATTATTCCATTAAAAATCAAAGTGTTAAAATACGACCCTGTTAGAAACGACTTGGCTCGTTATCACAGTCATGACAATGGAGAAAAGAACAAGAAGCAAACTAAATCAAGTGAAAAACAGACTTCAAAGCTGCATTCGCTGATGTTTTATGGGCACAAATAGAAAATACAAAACAGACACGTTTCAAACTTAGAGGCTCCATATTGTGCACTTTTTCAGCAAATTACACAAACAAGTCCCCACATTGTGTCTTTCATTTATTTCAGCTTAAAGATGGTTCTGACTCTATAACTCGCCTCCAGTTGGCATAGAAATATTAGTGCAGTCACATCACATTTGTTGTTTCTAAAGCAGAATACAGAAAGCCTTTTATGTGGTACACAACAACAACAACAAGACAGGCAATAACTATAGACGTCTAAATAAATTCAAAATAAAATATTGTATGTAAAAGAAAAGTATAGAAGTACTATGTAAATAAAAAGTACTATGAAAAAAAGACATAAACTTGCCTAAAACCAGAGTAATTAAATAGTTTAAATAACAAGATTGCACATGAAATTGAGGAATTAAAGATATTGCACAGAAAGTAGTCCAACTCATTTGTGTAGCGAGTTGTTGGCTAAATAATTGAACATATTTTCTATATTTTGCCCGTTTACTCTCTCCGTTTGTCATCGTTTGAGCCTCCTGCCACCGGCTTGAGTCCTGTTTCCTGATCGGATTGAATTCTTTTAAATCATTTTTGTTATTGAATCAGCCCCTAAACACGAGGTTTAAATGTGTTAACGTGGCCAATTACAACATCAGTAATAATCCAGGGAGCATCCTAATTAAAGTCAGCGTAATTATCAGACTTGTTGTTATTTCGTGTAATTCGGTTTGGCTGTTTCAACTTACACACTGGAGTCTCATGAAAGAGATTAAAGCAGCAGCAGCAGCCTGTCACAACATTCTAATTTTCTCCCCTTTCTTTTTTTTTTTCCTCCTCTTGTTTTTTTGCAGGCATGTTTAATTAGACCTTTTACTGGCATGTGCAGACTTGTTAACTCAAATCAGTAGTCACTTTCATTATTTTCACTGCTTTATAGAGGTGAATGCGCTGCTGCTCCTTCTCGACGAGGAGAAGAGTTTTTATCAGAGCAGCTTTAGGTGAAGGACGCTAACCGTCGGACGGTCCTGCGTGTAATCAGAAACAGGGATGCAGGGCAAAACAAAACCTCCAGAGAAAGACATTAAAGCAGGCAGCGAATGCTTCGTATTATCCTCTCTTGTAACACTCTTCTGGGTTTCAGATGGGCAGCCATGTGCTGCTCCTCCTCCAGTGCTCCTCTCATCTGTAGCTACAGGCATAAATTGTCAGGATACATGAAGCCATCCTCCAGTTACGAAGCTTTCATCCTGTTTGTTTTCACTCTTATAAAAAACTTTGATCTTTATCTTTTCACTGTGAGCAGGGAAAGTGCTAATCTTGACAATTTTGCACTTGACTGATGGAATTGTGTGAAACGTTGTGGTGAAGTCGCATTTAAAGAGGCAACAGATATTTGCAGTTGTGCTGTCCCGGTTGGATTCACTCATGTTGTGTTTCTCGTTTTTCTAGGTGCTGCTTGCAAACACATTCTGCACCGACGCTTTCTTCAAGAACAGTTACGCGATGGTTCAGTTGCAAAAACGTAAGTGCAACACAAAAATGGTAATTGAGAACAGCCCCGTGCTCTTTGCTTTTTCTTTTTTTTCTTCTTTTCTTTAACAGCATCTCAGTACAAAAGACTTGCATGTGTTGCGGAATTTCCCCACCAAACCCCACATACCAACACTCCAACCCCCTGCTGCTTTTCATTTTCACACTGTGCGCATTTTTTTTTTTTTAACGACCTATATGTAATCCAGAGTTAACCGGTGACACGATCCACACAGATGAGAATGTTGTGTTTAACGTACCAAAGTGGCTTGTTTTGTAATTTCGCATTTCAATGTGTTCCAGACTCTCCGGAGAACAACGATGCCAGCATCAAGAAGATCGCCAAGGAGGTCTTGGACAGCAGACACTACATCTGCTCTCACCCTCTCGAAAGAACATACTGAGCTCTCCCCCCCACCCTAGTGATCGTAATACTGCTTCTACCGTATTCGGATTGGACAATGCGTTGCCTCACAGTCCCAGTGCTTACTTTGTTTGGCATCGATTCTACATTAAATTAATACATTCAGAGATTTACGGTGATAGCTGTGTTCTATTAACCTTCAAGAGAAAACACCTGCAGGCCTCTCCTCTGAAGTGCTCCATTAACAGGTATAATGAGCCATTGCACAAGATACTCGTTTTAATGAGCTCGTTTGATATAGAAGGTACAGTTTTTGCCGGTTGTAGCTTCTGCAGTATTCCTAGAAAGCCGCACACAGCTGATGGATGTGTCTTCATGTTAGCTGCACATCTTTGTAAAGCAAACAAGCTCATCTCCTCGGTCGGCTTGCACAGGAAAGAATGCTGCTTGCTGAAAGCAACAGAAAGGCAAATGACCACAGAAAGCTTTTTAGTGTTTTCTCTATTATCTGTTGATATTTTCAAAATAAAAGCTGTGACTTGAACTCACAAGCGGTGAGATGTACCTGGGGATGGTGGGAATCTTCTGCAGTCTGTGCGAGGTCTCCGTTTCCTCAGCTATGTCGTCGCCTAAGGTCGTCGCAGACAGCCGAGGAAAAGGCTGCGACACAAAACTTGGGTAGGTGTAGTGTCACTCTGTCCCATCGTCTTCTGGACCACCGTTTGAAGTCAGTCTAGCCGCAAGTATTTGAAATGCGAGTGAGACGAGTTCTTCGTTTAAAAGGTTTAATAAGAAATAAATACACACAATCACTCGATCAAAAAACTGTCTCGTCCAACGTCTGTGGCTTCAATCTAACAAATTAAGCCTCATTAGCAGCGTTACAGTGACGCAGCATCACTTGATTGGAAGATCAAACTCAAACTTCACTCCACAAACATGTTATTAATGTATAACAGAAACTTTATTCTCAAGTCCTGATGATGCTGTGACTTTATTGCAACATATATGTTGGTTAACACATACAGAAATAATTTTTTTATTTTAAAATGGTTTGATTACTGCCAATTAATTTACAATTGAAGGGCTTAGAAATAAGTAATTACTTAAAAAAGCAATTATAATTAAATTCATGACATAAAAATAATGTAACACCGTGTTTAGCCAACAGTAGCAGAGAATTTAAGCGTCCTAGCCAGTGCTACAGTAAGCTAATGTAGCATAGCATTATTAGCTAATGTCAGCTAGTTAGACTTTACTGCTGTTGAACTATTGTGTTACTGTATTAGATGATGGTGTGCAGAATTTATCACAACTCTTCTCTCAAAAATTCTACTGACATTGTCACACAGAAAAGTTTTTTTTGTTTTTTTTAAATAATCGATAACCCTCCGTATGACTCCCATGTAAACAGTGAAGATGAGTTTATTAAAGAGGCTTATTTTGTTCTTTCGTCATACCTCAAAACTACTCCTTCAGATTTAAAATGTAAAAATGATTTCAAGGTTATTAAAGTCACGATCATCCAGGAAAAGACTTGGAAGGAATCCTGACTATCTTGTTTGTTGAAAACATTTAAATACTTTTAATATATTTTAGAATATTGATCTGTTTTTAATCTAAAAAGAAAGAAACTTTGAAGAGGCAGTGTTCATGAGAAATAGTTTAGGATTATGCAATAGATGTATACTTGCAAATCATTATACATTTACCTTCATAAATACTTATTCTTATATGTCTTGAATTTTCAGTGAGTTTCTTCTCATGTGACACTTGAATTGTGGGACGAGGCCTTTTAGTCGTGGGTTGAAAGCAGCTTCTTCTGCCAGCGACTGTCCTGAGCTCTGTTTGCTTGGAGCTGCTTCTGCCGCTGAGTCTCTCCTGAGGATCAACAGCGCTTCCACTTAACTCTGTAGAACAAGAGCTCCACAGAGTTTATCCTCAAAAGTTCATAATGCGATTAAACCCAACCGCCAAGAGGTGGTTTTAACTTTCACGAGGATGAGACGAGCGCAACATGACCGACGTTAACTTTTGTGGACTGCTATCAGTCCGGTTCCTCCCTGAGCAGATTTATTCTCCGGTGCAGTGTGGGAGGCTTTTTCGCAGGAAAGACTTACCCTGACGTAGATCTTCACCATCTGGACCTTCAATCAAAACATATCAATACTGGCCTTCAGTCCTGAGACAAGCCCAGACGGTTGTAGGAAAATATCCACTCTTGGATACTCTGCCTGTTAGATTTACTGCATTTCTAGGTGCTGCAGGAGTTCCAGCCATCAGAGGATACATCATGTCATGGTTTAGTCAGATTTTTATCATCGAACAGAGTAAACTTGTCGTGCCAGCTGTTGCTAGATAAGCTTGTAAGTCTAGCTTATTACTAGTCTAGCTTACTATTGACAGAAGTGGCACGAGAAAAGTAAAAGTGTGGTACAGCTGCCAGAAATTCTTTTGGTCTAAAGAAGCGTTTCAGCTCCACCAGAGCTTCATCTGGCAAATGAGAAAACAGCAAATCATATATAGATCCCGACTTGTAAACCCCAAAATAGAGAGTGAGAAGGAGTGGTAAAGCCAGCACAGTATGATGTGACTTGAGTCCTTTGCTGGAGCCTTTCTACCTGTTTGGGAGTCCCAGCCCCTTATTCTTACCACTGGGACCACCGTGGACTTCACCTTCCACGTCTGTTCCAGTTGTTCCTTTGGCTCTTGGCACGTCTACATCTTCTTGATTTTGCAGTCAGCTGCCACATATACCAGCTACCCTCTTCAGCTTCTTGTCAACCATCAGATTGGTTAGCCATCACCTGTTTGTCAGTCTGGAAGTTGAAATCCCATTTGATCTTAGCTCGGTTGTTTCCAACTTCTATCGTCGGTGGGAACTTCTAGTCCATACTTGACACCGATGTTCCTGCACACCATCCCAGCAGCTTGGTTGTGTCTCTCTGTGTACACTGTCCAAGCTTGCATCTTGCATCCTGTTACCATGTGCTGGAGTGTCTGAGGAGCCTCTTTCTGCATCTGGAGTCCTGTCTGCTGTGATGGACAACTTCCTCTATGGTTCTGGTGCTCTGGTCTTGTTCTTGTGTCGCCTTGATCAGATTGTCTGCTCTGTCCTTCAGACCGGCCTTTTCCTAATTACTTAATATTTGGGACCTCCTTTGTCTGCCAGTGGTGCATCCCATGAGGCGACTTGGTCTCTCTCCTCCTATGGCCACCTTTCTATTCCAGCTGGGTATCTGGTAGGACGTACATGTTAATGGCTTGGATCTTATTGCTGCTGAGCTGACCTCTTACCCTTTGGAGGTATTTGGCTGTTGCTGACCACCTTGCATTCTCATCATGGCTCCATTTGGATTGTTCTGTTCTATATGCTATCATCCACCCCCTCAGTCCAGAAAACCTTCTCTCTGTCTTTGGGGTTGTACTTTCTAAAGGTTCAAGACTTTTCTCTAACTTTGCTTGATTGGTCAAGTATGCTAGTTTTTTTTTATAGCTCTATCGTCTTTAAAAACCACAAACACATTTTGCTTGTAGGTTTACAGCCCACGCAATGGCAACAAAGTCCAAACTTTGTTGTCCAGTGTTGGATGGCAGAATGGCAAGCTTTTGATGCTTTTGATGCTTCAACTTCCAACAAGTCTTCAATCTGTTGGGAAGTTCCAAGAGATGAGATTAATAAAACTTCCCAAATGAGTCCTCCCCAGCCAGGTGAACAGCGACAGGAAGTGTGCTAAAGTGTGCAAGGTTTACCATGGAGCTAAAAGTCCTCAGAAAGTTGATTCCAGGCCTATATGTCCCACTATCGGACATGCTGGATGTTCTCTCTCCGTGGCTAGAAGCACAGTGAGCAGCAGTATTACCAGCTACAAAGAAACACTATCATCAGATACCTCTGGAGATTAGTCAGATGCTTCAAATAGTTTAAAAATGTTATTTTTACCGCTGCTGGAACAATAAATAATTGAGCGGTCAGAGCAACTGAAGCAACGGCGAGGCTAATATTATTAGTCATGTCATATTACACGCTATTCTATACCTAACCTAAACACACCAAGCCAAGGGGAGAGAAGACAGAGTAGGTAAACAGGAATAAAGAAGTTAACCCTGTGCTATGAATCATGGGAACGCCAGTGAACAAAGCATTGCTTTTCCTGTGAAACCCAACACTGCTGAAGGATTAGGAGTAAGTATCACCTTCTCCAGCTCTTCCACAGAAGCTTTATGTGGATGTAGGGTGCAGTTTGGACTAAACTGCACCCCAGGTGGAGTCAGGTTTGCACTGTGGTCCTGCTGACTGCTGATAAACCACCACTACGGTCATCAACATGGCGCTACTTCTTCATCATCATTATCTTCTGTACAAGCTTCAGTGATAGTCTGGAGATATTCTCTGGTCTTTTTAGTGTCAACACATCTCAAGAAAAGACCAACATTGACTGTTCGCTTCTGAATTCTGTTGAAACAAAGTGAACTACGCTGCTTCACAGAGCAACACCTTCCTTCACAGCTGGTTCGTACCAAGAGCACACACGTGGTAGTTTTACTTAGTCCCATATACATCCTGCTGTCATAAACACTCACTAGAGCACCGAATGTGTGTTTATCTGCAGCTGAATACAGTCAGCGATTAATGTGCTGCTGTTAAGTAGCATTTAGGTAAAACTTTGTTGTAATTGCGTTGCATTATAATTACAGATTTGTTGTTGTTGTTGTTATTTTGGTCTACTTATGGGATTGGTAACAAAGAAAAAGTATAGAATCACAACAGCTTTATTCTTTAAATGAATGTTTATGCTGACCATGTGTGAATATGAATATGGTTTTGGATTTTTTTTCATGGCATATTTTTTTCCCATGTCTGTGTAGCATAAATATCTATGAGTACAACGTTGCTTGAGGTTTATGCTGATCAGACACAACATTTAAACCACCTGCCCATTATTGTGTAGGTCCCCTCTTATACCGTCGGACCCGTCATTGCCTGTTATGGCACCTGTGTGGGTGTTTTGTTTCCTATACAAGCAGATGCTGGTTATCTTTTTGGTCCTGTAGAGGTTCCATCACATTGGGGAGTTTTGAGGCCGGATCACAAACTTGTTGTCCTTGTTGTGTTTCTCAAGCTGTTTCTGAGCTTCTGTGTTGTGGGGTTTATTGTGCTGCTGCTGTCAGAGAAGGTCTGCAGCATTTAGTCAAAGTATTAATGCTGCAGCTGCTCCGTGTATTAAACATGACATTGCATTTGTATGCATTATATTATCAGTGCGTGCTAATGATTCTGTGCATTAACTCAAAGCAATCATGTAATAAAAAGAAATGTGGGCAGATTTTAGATACACGGTGATGGATTTTGAAAAATGTAAAGAGTTTTGATTTTCCTTTTGTATAAACAACAGTGGAAACCAAGAGACGCTAGTAAAGCTGGAAAAATACACAGAAATTTAAAAAAACATCACAGCATGGATAACAAATTGTTAAAATGTACTACATCTGTTGTTAATATAGCTACAATATAATTAAAAAATAATAATTAAACTCTTGTTAGGTGCATTAAAGCACTTAAGTTTTACAAGATTTGTGAGTCTTTGGAGTGCAAACTATTGCTTTGTTTTCTGCCAGTCTGTGATAATGCATCTGTGTTGTTTTGATAGGTTGTCCTGCTGCCACTAAATTGCATGAATACTCTATAGTTGGGTTACAACATGCAAAATCACAGGTTTCATGCCACTACACTACAAATTGTCTTAGTGATGAAGTTTTGAAGCACCAAGTCTCTAAAGTAGTCTTTCTCGTGATGGTCTCCAGTGACTCACATAGATGGATATGACTCACATCCACTAGTAGTAAGTCACAGACGCGTTTGAAGAAACCCAGGCTTGTATTGTAGATCACCTGCTCCCCCTCGCTCTCACTTAGCCTGCAAAACATCACCAACCTCCATCTCTCACTGGAATCTAAACACTCAGCTGAGCAGACAGTAATGCTGACAACTGTTAACACTGGCTGCAAGGGCAAGACACCATTCACTTAACGGGAACAGTCTCCTAATGTCTCCTTCCTCAAGATGTGCGTCCTCTTATGTAGCACATGGAATCCTGTAACAAAATCCAGATCCTTGCTCCCATCCTGCTCGAATGTCATTATGTCATTTGATAGGGATGTTTCTGTATTTTCCAGTGAGCAGGAGCCAGATGGAAAGTGGCCACGTTGAATCTGTGGATCTCAAACTGAGGAGCTGTTGTATCCAGAGTGGAAGATGATGCACACCGATGGATCATTAGGGGATTCCAGTAACTGTCGTTCTTAGCAACGACTGGGAAAGCTATCTCAATCCTGACTTTGGAGTCGCAGCATTTATTTGGTGAGAACAACTTTTCTTCACAAGCAGCAGCTCAGAGAGGTTTAGGTTTGCAGTACGATGAGTGTTGATGTCCCTACTTGTAAATAGAACTGCACCCCGCTGGATGTCAAATGTCCCGGTGTCAAATGTCGCTGGGGTTTTTGGTGCTTCTTCCAACTTTCTGTTACGATCCTGAACCGCTGCATCCAGAGGCTCACTGATGATGAACTCTTGGAGCTCTTCAAGCCAATCAGGATTACTCTTACATCTCTGTAGTCTGCAGTCTCTAAAATAAGATTGTGGTTAAAAACTGGTTTTAAAATTAACATTCATATTCCTTACAGCGGATGCTAGCACCATACTTAATATGCAGCACCACTGCAAAGTTCAAACACAGCCTCATGTCTGTATTTCTACTGTTTGCATAGAACAAACTGGAGACATCAGATTTGTGAGAGAATACATGTTGTAAATAAAACAGTGTTGCTTAAATATTATTTTCTTTGCAAAGACAAGAATGCAAGAAGGTAAGAGACTGTAGCAGTGAAGCTGCTTGAGATATTAATGATGTGCAAAGCTGTCAGCGAGGCAAACAGCAGCCACTCTAAGGGACCTAAAGTATAAAATGGGTTTAGTTGAGCGAAGTTGTGTAAAAAATAGTAAAAGTATAGACAAACCCTTAAATGAACAGGTGGGTGTGAACCTTTGCCAGGTGATGCATCTCAGTAAACACTTGCTGATACATTCATGGCACTAAACATTAAGGTGTCATTCAGTTAATCAGAAAGCCTCAGTTACTGAACCTGTGTGAGGTTTTGCGCTGATGGATTGAGGATCAATCAGCGTAAACACAAGTTAATATGAATTTATGGGGTACAATTTACAATAAACTAAGAGAAAGAAACATATAAAGCAGATACAGTGTCATGACCCCCAGCCTTGGCCTCAGCCCTCTCCTATCGCCCTCCTTGTCCCTCCCTGTTCTCCTTCTCTCTCTGTCAGCACTCATCAGCTCAATCAGTGACAGCTGCTGTAATTAACTCACCTGACTCTAATCACCACTGCTCCATCAAACCCAGCTCATCCCTCCACTCTCTGCCAGATCATTAACTCAGTTACCTGCCACCGCTGCCCAGCCACTGCTTCTCAGTTTCCTGTCCACCATCCAGTCCTGCCTTCAGCCTATGCCTGCCAAGCCCTGACCTGTCCTGTCTGATCCTGACTCTCTCCCCACAGCCGGTCTGCCCTTCCTCTTGTAGTTTTTTTGTGAGTACCCCCGTTTTGTTAACTAACATCAGCCTTCTGTATTTCGTATTTGATTCTGTTAGTTTAGAGATTTCTTTAGTGCTTTTTTAGTTTCACAGGTTGCTTGCTATTGAGTTCCCCTCCTACAGCTTAGATTTCCCATTCTGGATTTAAGTTTTGTTAATTTTTTAAAATGAACTCTGTTAAATCTTGATTTGCCTGTACTTGTGTCTGCACTTGGGTCCAAACCTGCTTCGTGACATGCAGATGTGCATCTCATTCAGAAAGTATGTCCAACCTGTTCCCACCATTTAAATACATAATGGCAGGATTCACTGATTTGAGACAAACCTTTGAAGCTGCAAACATAATTTTGATGAGTTGACATAATAATGTTGGTAACTGCATTAACTTAGTATTGTGTGACAAGCGTAGATTAGTTGATTTTAAAACTACATTCAAGTTGAGAACTTTTTCTCCCCATTTTCATTAAAATATCTTCGATGGTAGAGGAAAAGCAACTTCTTCTAACTCATTGTAGTTTGTTGGTTGAACATAATTTCATTACTTGTGTCTAGAATTAAAAAAACTAAACTGTTGCTTAGAGTCCAAATATTACTATTTAGAGTGTAGAAATGGCTCGTGCATTATACGAGGAGCAAAGCAAGGTGAACATTGTTCAGAAAGCTCTCTATATAAGCTGTGTTTTACGCTGCAAACAGACCACGCTGCTAAAAGTTCTGCAGCTGTACAAAGACAGCATACCTCCACTGCATGGCCTATTAGTCTCTTGGGCATCTTACATCTTAACAAGGTCTAACCCACGTGAATGACAAAAGTTTACACACCTGGTGGCAATTATACTCCTGCAAAGAGACCGTTGTAGAAGGCTGTGTGTGTGTGTGTTACTGGTTAGGGACCCCTGGTTGTGGATTTTGGGGGCAGAGCTAAATTCAAATCTGCTCTGTCTTTTTAACACACGCCTCATTTCAGCTGCGCCAGTCTGCTCCAGAGCAAGAGCGCAAAACGCACCACAGGATGCTGCAGGAAGAAATGGAGTAACTCTTCTTCCGTTTTTTCTTTTTTTTTCTTTTTTGGAAATATGTTTCCCTGCAGAAATGATGGATGCAATAGACTCCATTGATCCATACAGCCGACCAGCGCGCAGGACACAATGGATAGTGAGCACTTTGGCGTACCATTACGGACTGGACCGGGGAGTGGAGAACGAAATTATAGTTTTGGCCACCGGCTTGGATCAGTATTTACAGGAGATTTTCCACCACATGGACTACCAAGGTGGAGGCAAAATCCCCGTGGAGGACTTTAACATCCTGTGCGAAGTTCTGGGACTGAACAAAGACTCGTCGGAGGACACGGAGTGCGCCGGCGTTTTGGACAATCTGCCCAGCGAGCTCACGTTCAGGCACTTCCACGCGAAACTCTGCGGATACTTCAGCACCAAGGCCGGCTGTCAGTATGAGAACGGCCGGCTGCTGGTCGGCATGGACAGCGAGCACATAGAGACTCAGATCCGCCTCAGGAGCCCCCTGAAGCGGCGAGAGAAGCTGCTGTCTGTGGGCGCCAGCGGCCGGTCCTCCCCTTCCCCGGAGGGACGGCACGCCTCCGGCTGCAAGCTCGGCTCCTGCACCCGGGAGTGCTACGAGGAGATCGTGGCCCTGGAGGAGGCGGAGGACCGGATAGCCAAGCTGGAGGATGAGAATGCGAGTTTGAGGGAGCTGATTGAGGACATGCGAGCTGCGCTTCAGAGCAGTGATGCCCGCTGCTTGGCTCTGCAGGTGAGAAATGCTGGAGGTTGATCCTGTGCATGTATTTTTATTTTATTGTTAGACTTTAGGCTTTAGCAGGGGTGCTCACTAAACTTTAAGAAATGGGGACTCCAATCAACCCTTGCCACCAACTCCTAGTGTAGTTATTTCTTATGCATGATCTATAATGCATTAATTAATGGTTAATAACTGTTAATTAAGCCAAAAATCATCAGAAACGGGTGGGATTACCAGCAGGTAACATGTGGCCCCACAGATTGATCTCTCTTCAGTGGATGTGGCAACTTCTTTTTTTTAATATTAGATTCAACTTTGTCATTGCACAGAGTACAAGTGTAGAGTAGAAATACTTTATTGATCCCTAAGTGGAGATTGTGTTGTGACAGCAGGAAGCAGAAAAAGTGAAGTGACCACAATAGCAAAATATAATATAAACATGTCCATCCATCCGTTATCTATACACCGCTTAATCCTCACTAGGGGTAATATGAATGTAATTGAAACATTTACTAAATTGAAAAATGCACCATAAAGCACTAAGATGACAAAATGCAGTCAGGCATGTAACCAGAAGTGCAAAGCAGCAGTTAAGTGTATTATTTACAGTATGGTATATACAGTATACACAGCATGGTATACACAGTATTACAGTATACACAGTATGGTGTATATACAGTACATTACAGTATATACACAGTGTGGCCAGAGTGCTATGAACACACTGATATATAAATATGTGGATCTACAGGTAAATATAAAAGTAGTCTGAGCAGTAGTATAAACAATATTAATGCTATGAGATACAGTATGTATACAGCAGGAATAGCAGTATGAACACTATAAGTACTATAAACTGTTAAGGTGTTTCTACTACACCACTAAATATGATGTGTTAATTGTGAACCCTTATGGGAGTCTAGTTTGAATAAATCGGCACCAGTATTGGACCTGGTTGCAACTTGGAACCCGACAGGGATCGTATTCAGACAGCAGTATAATTGTGGGTCAGTCACGACCCCTCAACAGATTAGTTCATCTCTGGTCTTCTGCATTTGACCGCTGTAAATGTTCATGAGGTATAAGGTTTTTAAGATGCTCTCTCAGCTCTGCAGATGTGAGTATTACTAAGTTGTTGCACAGATTCCAGCCCACGTGCCCTGCAGCCTCTTAAAGAGAGTAAGTGGTCTTTGTGGGGGTGAACTGCAAATGTGTGCTGCAGGAAGGGAAATGCAGCTTCAGAGCTTTTCAACATTTCTAAGTGTTCACGCCAGTATTCATCTTTAATTGCAACATTACTTACAACTTAAAAAGCTACTAAGAAGCCCATTACCTGTTGCTTATGAATCACTGATGATTCCAGACACAGACAGGATGACTTTCACTTGGATAAAACTAATAATATTGACTATTAATCACAGTGTAGCTACTTTTATTGATAATTTCATTCACATTTACAGCTGCAATTACAGATTATTAGAAAGTAAAAGCTCCAATATCCTTCGTTAATGACTTTTAACTGTGCATATGATGTTTTATTAGAAGAGTGTATGATGACAACAGATATTTTCAGTTTGGTAACCCAAATGTTGTTCTTATTAGTGATTTATGAATGAATCCTTTAGTTTCAGCTTTAAAATCGCACCAGAACTGTACTTGCTTAGCCACATTTCAGTAATTTTAGGCTTGATCTAGTCTCCTCAGGACACCCGTTCCTTCTCTCTTCAGGTCGGACTGTGGAAAAGCCACTCCAAGCACAAACCAGAAGAAGGCTGCTTCATTGCCCACCAGAGACAAGCGGCCCAGAAAAGTGTGGCCGACACCAACGTGAAAAGCAGCACCTACACAGAGCTGAAGAGCTTGCAGAACATTATCCATGAGATCGAGCTGCTTCGTAGCTCCAGAGACCGTCAGGTGGAGGAAGCCATGCTGTCTAATCAGAGACTGGAGCAGGAGCTGTGGAGCTCTAAAGAGGCCATGGCCGCTCTGGAGGACTGTAACCGGGCTCTGAAGAGGGAGCAGGTGGGCATGAGGAGGAAGGTGGAGGAGGCCAGACAGGCGCTGGTCAGTGGACTGGGGAAAGTGAAGGACCTGGAAGCCAAGGCCAGTCATGTGCCAGCGCTGCAGAGCCACATCCTGCAGCTGGAATCGGAGCTCCTCTTCTACAGGTAAAAACACTGGGAACTCACATCCACATGCAGCATTTTGGAATCCACAAGCACAGCTTCATTCTAACACTTTGGCAGTAGGATAGTGGGACACATTGCCACGGCTCAGGAATTTGTCAAGACTCCTCCTCGACACTCACTGCACCATCTTGACTGAATTGCCATTTTATCCTGACATCGTGTTTGTTTTAGCGGAGTTCTTGTTGGGAGGGGAAAGTTGCCGCAGCAGATGCTCAGAGCAGCCAACTCGCAGATCCCTTCTCAAGTCTTTTTCACAAACACAATTGCGTGGTAGAAGCTCATAAAGTGTTTGCGACATCTTAGGTTTTAGATCCTGCTTCATCTCTTCATTGCGACATTTGTTGGTGCAATTGCAGCCACCAGTTGTCAGTCAGCAGAACGGCCTGAAACAAGTAGCAAGAATGTGCCAGCATGTTTGTGCCCATCACAAACAAATTATAAGGAACTGGATATGGGAGTGAAAGGCGTACCCTTATTAAAAAGAAAGATATGCACCTGACACATAATCCAAAGAAGGTTTCTATTATGGTTTTGTTTCTGCATTGGGTGGTCCACTGCACATATGCATTATTGTTTCCTGTGCAGGACCTGCCAAAAAAGTACCTAAAAAATTCTTAATAGAAAGAAGCAGCCACGGAGAGATACAAACCTACCACAAAGAGACACAAAATGACCAAAAATAGATGCAAAATGACCACAGAGAGATACAAAACAGCCACATAGAGACGCAAAACTACAACAGAGAGGCAAAATGATCAAAAATAGACGCAAAATGATCAAAAATGGATGCAAAATCACCACAGAGAGACGCAAAACTACAATAAAGAGACACAAAATGACCAAAAATAGACGCAAAATGATCAAAAATGGATGCAAAATGACCACAGAGAGACACAAAATTACAATAAAGAGACACAAAACGACCAAAAATAGATGCAAGTTGACCATAGAGAGACGCAAAACAGTTACAGAGAGATGCAAAACTACAACAGAGATGCAAACCTACCATAAAGAGACTCAAAATGACCAAAAAAAGATGCGAAATGACCACAGAGAGACACGAAACAGTCACAGAGAGACGCAAAACTACAGCAGAGACACAAAACGACCATGAAGATGCACTTTTTAATAATGGCTGCCTATAGGAAGAATTTTTTGGGGGACATTTTTTTTCATTGCCATACCACAAATGACCACTAGGGGAAATATATCAATAAAATTCTATTCTGTATGCACCTGAGTTAAGTGCTGTGTCCGACAAACAAACATTGCTCAATAGTGGCTCACTGACTCTTAAGTACTTATAGTATTCAGCAACTGTGAATCCCTTGTCAGTCTGGAACCAGGCTAATGCTACATGGTCACAGCCTAAACATTCCTCAGTATGCTTCAGAGAGAAGGCTTGTTGAATCATGTTACAACATCTGAAACCACCTTTTACAACAGCTGAACTGGGGTGACTTTTTTCTGTGACTTTACCATCACATGCATCTTTATGCACCAATTGGTCAAGTGTTTGAAAGTGAGCAGGCAAGACTTCCTCCATCTTCCAACTACTTCCATCACTTCAGGTGTGTACAACTAAGTGATAAATTCAGTCAAGAAGCGACTGTCCAAAGGTCTGATCTGCTATTACCATTTGTACAAGAAACTGAATTTTTGGAAAGAGATCGAATAGGCAGTTTGGCAGCAGGTATAAAAGGTTTTGGCTTTGGACGTCATGTCTTACAAACTAGGTTGTGCGAGACGAAGATGGGACCAGTGAGGATAGTGAAGTCATGTCTTTGTTTTGTCTGGAAACTTTTAGGAAACACAATTTACAGACAGGAAACCGAATGAATTTAATAAATACAAACAATCCAAACAGCTAGGACAATAGCAAGGTGTCCATTCAACTGTACTGCAGATTTTAAATGGCCATTTCTATCAAGTATCATCGGGGCTTGGTCAAGACAGCTGATGGAGTTGATTCTCAGCTGCTTTTACATTCGTGTTGGGTTGATGCATGGAAAGAAACGGCACTACAAGGTCACAGACTGAGTGCATAAATTAGACATAAACCTCTTTTAGGTTCAATCATCGGTCAGATTCTGAGCTAAACAAGTGTCAGACTGTTCACGGTGTCATGTGAAACAAGGGTTTGGTTTGGCAGCTTATTGCATTTGGGGAGGGCCTTCTGCGGCTTGAATCAACCGTAATGAATTATAATTCCCTCTACAGTAGAATAAAATGACTCTGTTTACCTCTGGCTTCATGCCTGGAAAGCTCTGCCATGCTATTTGCGAAGGCTTGATGTGGTTTGCTGTTCTAATTTTCAGCCTTGTTGTGCTTTTAGTTTATTGAACAGGCTTCATGTGTGGCGGGCCGGTCCTGCCTGAGCTCCGCTGCTGTTAGAAACTACTCATTGTGGTGGAAGTAAGGGTGTAATTGGACTTCTAGAGTACAAAGCCATTGGTTTAATGTTTATCTATGTGTCTGTTGTCTCTGCTCCAACCATATGATCAGTGTCTGCAGGTCTGGCTGTCTTAGATGGCAGATGTCTCTAAATGCTTGTAGCATCTACATAATGCTGCTATTATGGAGTCTAAGGCAGTCGAGGGCAAACGGACCTGTAAAGTCCCCACCGCTACCTTATTCTAAATAACATTTAACAGCCACAGTACCTTCGCTTTAACCCTAAATTCCACTAATCTATGCGGACTGCATTCCAAAGTCTTTTCACTGCCCGTCCATTGATGCCCTAATGGCAAATAATTCAACACCACAAAGGCAAGCGAAAGCTCCATTGAGTGAAACCTCAACAGACTGACTGTTCTCATCAGTCTCTGCTCCCAAATGAACAATACCACATAGGCACCCCCATCCTATGGATCTTAGCAACCAAGCCCCATGAATTTTTTTTTCCCCCTGGAAGCCTGAATGCTTACTTTAGTCACATGCCATCGAAGCACAGTGTTAGAGAGGAAAATGCCAGGTGAGGTGTTATTAATATTTGAGAAGGATGCAATGACTTTTTGGTCTCGTTTTACGTCTTTCTCCAAAACTGTGGGACTCTGAGTTAGCTCAATTACTCTTTTTCAACATGCTGTCTCAGTGTGACAAGTTGGATTATATAGGTTTAGAGACACAGTAGTGTGTCAGTGTATGCTCTGCTGAAATGATGACAGGAACTTTATCCCCACGACTTATTTAAAAAAAAAAAAAAAAAAATGCTGTGTCATGTAATGAGATGAAGTCAGATGCTGCTGAATTGTAAGAGAAGGCTTTTAATGTAACCCCTAACCCAACACAATACCAACATGTTTTTGATTTTAAAACATTTAAAGGAAGAGTTTGACACTTTGGAAAATGTATTGATCCATACTGCAGCAGGATTCCAGTTGAATTAGAGGAAGATGCCAACATTTGCACCATTTTGGATGCTCTAATTTAAATGAATAAAGTAAAAAACTAACATGGAATAACGTTTCACAGTTGAGAAGGTATCTTACTTGTTTTACTGTTGCAAGTATACTGTACCTAACTATCAGACAAGCTAAGATAACAATTAAGTAAAATAAATTGTTAAAAAAAAAACACGCTTTCCATTTTAATTTCCTTTTTAGTCCATCCTCGCTAAAACAGTTCTTTATACATTTCTCTAAGATTATGGCTAAAGTTGTGTTGTTCATCTCTCTTGCAGAACTATGCAGCCACAAGTCATAGTGCATATATATATATTCATTGAAAGTAATGTGACTTAAAATGTAAATATTAGCAAAGTATTTTACTAGAAATGCAATTAAAAAATAAACTACGTAACCTAACAAAAATGTATGTGATCTTTGAACTTTCTTTTAATGAAAGTCTCCAAATTTCTGACCAAAAGTATAGAACAGGAGCCAACTAATAGTGCTTTAAAAATACATAGAAATTAAATAAGGCAGTATCAACACAAGAGCATCCTGTGTCATCAGGCCTTGTCAGACCTTTAACCTTGTCAAAAAATAATCCTGACAGCTGTGATGGAGCTCAGGACTCAATCTGAAAGCCACCGCTGTGTAGAAATTGATTCAATTATAGATTATAACCTGTGACTGTGTGTGTGGCTCAGTAATGTGTCGACTTTTACATAAAAGTTATCAGTGTACTCATTCGGGCACTAAGTGCACATATTCAGATGCCGTTAATACATATCTGGCATGTGTAGCCAGTGAAACAGCTGGAAAATCAGTGGAAAAGTCAACAAGGTCTGATCATTTTAATAGTGAGTTTCTGCACTTTTTGTTGCGTTTGCACAGAGCCAGGTGACCTACCTTTCCCCCTCTTATATATGCTAAGCTAAGCTAGCCAACTGCTGTAGGTAACTTTCTGTCCAGTGTAACGTCATTCAAGCGGTACCGGTCCTTTCAGTGTAACTCTTGGCAGCAAAAGCCAAGTATGGAGCTCTTCCTGTACTGTGTGTGATTGACTTTTCTGTGTTTTTTAGCATTTGGTAGTGTGTTTTTTTTCATGTAGAAAATCCCCTTTCAACTTTCCATCAACTTCCCAGCAGAAGTCTGTTTAAAAAAAAAAAAAGTGGTCTTCGGTATGAAACTCCATCGGTGTGTGGGTGTTGTTGCGTAACATGTCTGTGATTGCTTTGGATTGAATGCGAGCAGAGTCAGATGGGAGCGGTGCCTTCAATGGGACTTAATCAACACAGGAAGGCCTTTGTGTAGCTGTGATCGTCTCCAAGTGTTACTTTCAGTTCTGTATTTCTTTCGAGCTCCAGAAGGTAAAGGGAGCCTAAATCAGTCAGTGCAGTCTATAGAGCTCTGTGGGCCAGAAGGATTAGACAATAGGAAGCACAGCGAGGGGAACAAAAAAAGAGATGAGGGGGAGGAAAGCCTACCATCTGGAGGAAGAAGCAAACACTCGACTGTTTGTTCATGAAATGATGGACATGTTTTGCAAAGAGAGGAACGGCTTCATTCATCTTTCTTTTTGCGCCCTGAAGAAAAGACTTAAAGTGGCGAGTCGGAATCACTCATTAAAAGGCAACTTTCATTCAGAACCTCTTTAGTTTTATTATCCCCTTGATTCTTGCTGTCTCACTTTATACAGTCCAGGAATTTCCAGACCGATACCCGGGCGCATGTGTGCAACTTTCAAACTCGCTTTTCGTTTTTTACCAGCACGCCTGCAGCCTTCTTCTCTGTATGGCTCTAACCCCGGGCCCTCTGAAGGCAGGCCCCAGGGGAAGCATAATCTCCCGGCCTTTTCATGCTCCCCGCATGGTGCCTGAGAGCGGAGGGGAGAGGAGGGTTCCTGCAGACCATTTATCTGCCTCGGCACAAGAGCTACAGCATTGTTTGGAGCAGGTGCTGTCACGGCACTCCTGCCCTTTAAATAACGTGGAAAGGACACAGTGGAGGGACGTCTGGGACCTGTGGCATTCTGCTGCTGTTGTTCTTGAACAGCCTTCAAAACCCCCACGCTGCCAAGTGGTCTCATTTTCACACTGAACTGCTGCCCCGCTCTCCCTCTCCCTCTCTCTCTGGTTTTGAAGGTATGCTGACATCAGCAGAAATACATCACACACAAAATATCTTATAAACTCATGCCACCCACCCTCACTGGACTTTTCTCCCACTGCTTTTAATACCCTCGTTTGTTTGACTTTGGGGCTTTCTTTGCACTTTGCTTGCTAAGGAAAGCTCAGCCACCCTCTGTAAATGTTACAGCCATTGGTTTTTGGATTAAGTTCTCAACCGGCGCTAAACAATAATCACATCCCTGAAGCTGCCTTATTTGCTCCTCAGAGACCGACTCATTGTGCGAGCGCGACCCAAGAGGACTTGATTAATAACTGTCAGCTATATAAACAAGACCCCCTCGCCCGTCCCCGTCATGCTGCAGGGCACCAATAAGCAGAGAGCTTCAAGTTCAAGCTCAGGTTTACGGCGTGCCCTCATTTTTAACCTTTGTGGAGAAAGGAGCCTGTCATTGACCGATGACACCTGAAAGAGGAAACTGCTCTAGTGGGAGTGGAGGAGGGTGAATGTTAATGGGGGGGGGGATGTGTTGATGGAAAGTTCACTTGGGTGTCACGCTGTGATAAACACAGGGAGACTCTGGGTGTCCCTGCTGCAACAACAAACAGCGAGACGACCCCCACGCAGGCCCAGAGAACAGCTGTAAAGTTCTGCTAATGGAATACAGGATGCTATCAATTAGAAATGCCCTGATGTGGCGCAACAGAACTACACGGAACAATGTCGTGTAAGCGCTTTTCACTACCAATGGCTTAAATCACACCAAGAATACAGCAATCTAAAAATTACAGCATGGCACAGAGTTCTTCATTTGTTTGTTTTCCTTGAGCTTCTTCAAAGTTTCAATCTGATTTTGTCTTGATCAGCCAAAAGTTGCCGTTGATACAAGAATCTGATTTTTTTTTTTTTTAAATATGAAAAGGAAATGTGAAACTGATGAACCTACCTGTTGAAACCATCAGTCTTGAGTTTCCAGCAGCTACGTTTGACTATTTGTGCCTTTATTCTCCTTTGTTTAGATCATATTTCTTTTATTCTGTGTTCAAAATGCTAACTTTTGCCAAAGTTGTAGACTTAAGCTTAATTTGTTTTTTCTGGCACTTGAGGGCAGACGACGATAAAAAAACATATTCGATTTACATAGACAGTTGCTTTTTAACGCATCTAGAAGACTCAGAGCAATGTTTGCTGTCATGTGTCTAGTTTCCTCTTTTCACTCTGTTCTGGCCTTGATTTCAGGTAAATATGGGGCTCTATAGGTGCTAAATGCTCAATACTCTAACCAGTTAGTCAGTAACTCTGCCTTTCGGCTGTTTGGTGCTGGGAAAATAACATTTAATAGCTTTTTTTTTTTTTAAACTGAAAATAACCACCAAAAAATCAACAAGAGCAGCAAAATGGTGAATTTAGTCTGCAGAAGATGCTAAAGTAAAGAAACTGCAAAATATTAACACAATTCCTTTCACATTACAGGCAGCTGTTTGATTTTTATTTATTTTTTTAATGAATATAGAAACATTCATTTGTGCAACTTGAAGTTTTTCTTTTGTGCACAAAATGTAAATGTTCCCTCTGGCTGAGGAGGCATTTTAATCAGTATGAGTGCATATGTACCATTAAGCTTTGCTGCCGCTTGGTGCTGGGAAGGTTGCATACGATGAGTTTATCAAAGCTTTTTCACAGAAAACTAAAGCCAACAAAATTAGACCAGTGACAGTGATTAAAAATGGCTGCAGAACCAAAACACACAGCTGAAAGATGCTAAAATGTTCCACAGAGCTGGGACAACCTTAATCACATGTTAATTTTTCATTATGAGTGAGTCTTTTCACATAAGATATTGACATTCGATATATTCTTGCTATAAAAATATTGACTAGTGCGGCTTTAACTTCTTGCTGCAGAAATTGTTTCATATATTAACTAATGTGTATCGTGAACATTTACCATCAAGGTAATGAGTTCAGTTTGAACAGTTTTGTCAGTCACATATGCAGAAACACAACACTAATATTATACTTTGAGTCTGCAGTGTATTCTACCTTTCCTCTTTCTCAGCAAAAATGAGTAAATAGATTTTTATTTTGGCAGGTCAAACATATCCATGCTGGCACATTTTGCAAAGAGCGCCGTCTGCTGAAAAGCTGATCACATTTAGTCTGTGTCTGCTGCATCCCACAGTCTAACCACTATCCAAGATGTCTGCCTGGACTACTTTCAGGTGACACTGCTCATCCAGTTGGAATTCCCACAGTCAGCAGCACCAGAACCCTTCATGGTACCCCCTGCTGCCAAAGCGTGTGATGAGAAACCTTCAAATATCAATTCTAGTGGCAAAAAAAATAGCTTTCAGTTCAGAGGTGCCCCTGAATCCTGTGTGCGTGTCAGAGGCTCGATCCAGAAGCCGTGGCCTCGCTACTGCTTTTCTGCAGCGTTTATTGGACACAGGCTGCAGCCTTCGTCCAACCACTGTCAATTAAAGAGCAATTAGTCACACCGAGGCCTGCATTTGAAACAGCCTCATTCCAGAGTCCGAGTGTCTCCACGGCAACCAGCAGAGTTTTGTGTGTGTGTGTGTGTGTGTTCACGTCCATGTCGATCCGACTGCCGGCCTTCATGAACCCACCTCCTTTCCTTCACGGCGGCCCCCCACCGTAACTTAAACACAACTCGCTGATTGATTGTTTGAAATCAACGCTGCAATTATTGACCTTCGCTGAAATCATGTGTTTCTTTTCCAAGGAAAGCTGCAGCAGAACCAACGTATGATGTCGTCTTACGGCACCGTCTGCCTCGTGCCAATAGGATATAAGCATGAGTGCTCTGAGACTTTTTTCCTTTTTTTTTTTCAGACAGCGAGGCTGCTGAAAATCTTTTCGAGATTTTCTCTTTTTTTTTTTTTTTTCCTTCAGCAAGACATCATCATCTGGAAACACTTATTCTGTGATTTATGAAGGCCCCCTATCGGATTTCCCCCCAACACAAAAGAGCAGACAGCAGAAGAAACCTAGAAAACTCAAACCATTACAGAACGATTGATCTGCCCAAACTGCAGCCTCAGGTTTTTTTTTTTTTTATATCTGGAGCGAATGTTTGTATGTGACATAAGGGAATACATGAAGTATAAACTAAAAGAAATACAGATTTATTTTTTCATCTGCAGATCAGGAGACGCATAACTGTGGTTTAGAAAACTGTATGTTGCTCTTAAAAATGTCGTTTCCTTCAGTGTGTTTTTACCTCTTGCAAGCCGACTCCTGCACATTAATACTGCATTCTACCACTGACCCACTTTACTGTAAAAATGCCTTAAAGATACAATGTCTGGCTTCAATTACCCCACCCAGATTTGGCATACAACATCACAGGCCTCTATAAAATTATCATGGCGGTTGTAGATGTGGCGTAATACACACTCCCTTGTGTTACATGATATGTTCCCTTTGATGCTGGGAATTGGTTTTGACTGAACTTTTCTCATCTGTGCAAATTTGAAGAGCAGTTTTTTCGCCCCTTCGGTCTCTGTCAGTCACTGTCACAGCAGCAGCAGCACAGAGGGGGGATTAGCCGAGAACTCACTGTGCTCTCTTTTAAGGTCGGAAGTGTCAAAACTACAACTTCCAAGCAGCACCAGGGCGGAGCAGCAGCTGAGCGTCGGCGGCAGGCTGAACCAGAGATGCTGCTTGGACGCCCAACACGACCGCTGCTCCCCGACAGGTCGCGCTGTCACCACCCCGGACAAGAGTAAGACCTTTTTTTTTTTTTTTTTTTCCCCTCAAAAGTGCAGAATGCTAATGTTAGCCTCACTTTGTGCTTTTCATGCATTACCTTAAATGCAAGTCTCAGAGGCAAGCTTTGGATTTTCAGAAAAGTCATTAGGTGACCATTTTAAAAGGCACTTAGCCTGATTTTAAATGCATTTCCTGAATAATCAAAGACTCTTCTAACCATCTGGACAACAAAACAATGCAGTCTGGTACACTAAAAGTAAAAAATGCTGTTTCTCAAGTAATACGTTTCTTACACAGAATCGAAGGCAGCACTGCAAGTGACTGGCTATGGACTGTGCTACGTTCATTTCATTCGTTTTATTATTTTCTATAACTATAGAGAAAATGTATATTTTATTCATGTTAGCCTTTCCTTCAAAAAGGAGTGTTTACATACACACACATTACCTTTCCTCTGTGAGAAGACTGATTCTTTTACATTTTATTTCCCCAACAAGCTTTGGGGTTTCGTCACAGACCTTTTCTTTTCTGATATCTTTCTCTGTGCTTGTGTTTCGTTTTGACTATTAAATTTTTCTTGCCTGTTTCTTTGGGTTTCACTTTCGCCTGCTCTCTGTGTTTTTGTACTTCTGTTGGTAGTAAAGGCTCTTTTGCACTGTAGTCACTTTGACCGGGAATGAAGGACCGCGCTGCCTTCACAACAGAGTTTAAATTATTTCATTAGTCTCAGAAAAGTCCCTGCGTGACTGCTGGTCATGTTTTAAAAGTACACAGACTTTCTCACAGCCCTGAACATCTCTGACTGACCAAATACTCCCGTTTTGTTTTTTTATTTCAGCCACTGTTTTTAAAAATCTTTACCTGTAGATGCAGTTTATTCTTTGCTCATTAACGTGGAGTTACAGAGGAAAGCATACGACAGATGGACCAACAACAAATACAAACACTTGACCTGTACAAGCAGCTGCTGCATTTTCACATGTCGGCGTACTAATTAGTCTCATCATTGTGGGTCTTTAGACTGCAGTGGGAATGCAGACAACCACCGGTATGAAGCAGCCTTTTAGGTGCCCAAAGAAAATTCCAGAGACTAAAAGTTCTGGGTACTTGAGGTGGAAACGCAGCTTAAGTAAAGTTTGCCTTTTGTTTTTTCCACATCTTCTCTGAAGTGTTTTCTTAACATGTTTCTGTTTAATCAAACCACAGTGCTGTGGATTAATGTGGCAATGACGAGTGTTACAGACGGGCCTTTCTCCAGGCCAGCTGGGTTTTACTTTTTATTTTAAATATCAACTCTCAATTGTATGTATAATAATTAATTGATCATTATATTTAAAAATAAATCTAAAATAGCCGAAGTCTCCTCCTGTTTAGTCCAAAAACAGAGAACATCAGTTTGAAGTGTTAAAGCATAAAACAGAGAAAAGCATCAAATAACTGATGAATCAAGTAGATTCAAGCCTTTTTTACTCTGGACCTCTGGCTTCTACTATCTGTGACAGCTTGATAGTAATTATAAGTACGTTAATGCTGATGGTGTGTCGTGGTGTCCAGTGGAGGAGCAGCTGTTTCGGTCGGTGGAAGGCCAGGCAGCCTCAGACGAAGAGGAGGACAAGTGGACCGGAGATCAGCAGAGGCGGGTGGACGAGGTGAAGAGGATCCTGACCAGACTGTCCTGTTGTGGGGAAAGGTACAGCACACCTGAAATAATCAGGTTCCTCCTGCTCGACCACCTCTGATTTGTTTGAAACCTTTGTGTCGTAAACTATGGATATTTAAAATGGTGTCTGTGAAATTTTAGTGGCTGAAATATTCACTGTTGTTCCCCATCGTGCTGTTGATTCAGGATCTTAGTTATAGAGGAGTTACATGTGGAGATGTTCAGAAACTTTAACACTCTACTTGGATTAGGTTATCTACCAATATGTACATGTATTGTGGTACAACTTGTCATGAACGTTAAACAAAAATAAGTATTTTTATGACCGAGTATATTATATTTAAAAGTATTGTGTAGCTTTTCTTTTTTGTTAGTGACATGCAGCTACATGTGGTTTAGAAAATATCAAAAGCTGACAATCATTTTTTTTTGTTAATGTGCGCAAAGATGGAACTTTAATGACAACTTCTTTTGGTTTCACATTTCCACTCACCCAGATTAAGAGACTGTTTGATCTACTTTCTGAGTCAATCACATGATGAAACATGACGGTGAAAATTTCAGGCTTTTGTCTTTAATAGAATCAAGAATTTCCTTCATAATTAATAAAGTTCTATCTTATCTAACCTTATCCTAATAGCTTCTGAGCCAGTGTCGTTTTAAACATAGCCTGTGTGTATTATTACTGTTCTTTCTTCACCTATGACCTTTGCTGATTTCACCTTTTTGGTGGCGTTAGATTGTGGAAAATGGCTTTATCTGAGCTTTTTAAAGAAAAACAACCACCTCTTGTTGAGGAAAACAAGGTTAATGAGAGTGAATGAGTACTATCTGGTCCCTAAAATGAAAGTAATAAGTCTAAAGAGGCTAAAAAGTTCTGCAGAATTAGGCGATCATTCTGTCAACTTCCCCTCAGTTATGTTCTCAGTACATGTGCTCATTTGAATAATCACAAATATGAGTAATACTTAATTTCACACACCAGTCAGCCACAGTATTATAACTACCTGGGTAATATTGTACCATCAGAACAGTTCTGACTCGTTGGCCATGAACATGGGACCTGTTGTGGTGTTCTGTGGCATGTGGCACTGGGACAATGGGTCCTGTGGGTTGCAGGTTGGGGCCTTTTGTGGATCTAGTTTGTTCAAGTGCATCTTAGGATGCTTTATAATGTCGTGAGACATCAGCTCAACAGCTTGTGCTCTTAGTTTTGTTCCTCAAGCTGTTCTTGTTGCAGTTCATGCAGTGTGGTGGGACACATTGTCCTTCTAGGGGAGGCCGCTGATGTCTGGGAGTGCTGGTATCATTACTGCCTCCCTGAACAATGTGTAGTACATGTCAAAGTGACATCCACATGAATACCGAGACAAGATTTCCCAGCAGAACATTGTGTTATAATGAGACGGTCAATGCCATTCTTTTTTTTAACCTTACTGTGGTTTCAATGTTGTGGCTCATTGGTGTATTTCATCTTCTTGTGTGCCAAAGTGTTTATATTTTGCACAAATACAATGAAGTCTGCCACAAGTAAAGAAAAATAATAGAGATAGAGACGCTTATACAGAAATGAAAATACACCGCTACAAAACAATATTCAGCCATTAAACGATTGTCTATAACCACTTGACCTTTAAAGGGTCATGAGGGTTTTCAGCCTATCTAATGTCAATCACAGGGCTAATGCATATATAAAGTATCTAATGTTGTGTTCATGTAAAAGTCTGAAGGATTAGCGACAAAACTAAGAAATGTTGTCAATGCCTGATCCAAAACACACTCGTAGACATCTTAAATGGATTGTTTTAGCACCAAGCAGCAGATTTCCAGCAACGCTCATTCTTTCTATTGTGCTGAAATGTTACCATGTAGGTACAGACATTGAATAATGACTAAGCAAACCAAAAACTAATGCTCAGAAACAACCTGCCATAAGATGCATCACCGCCTCAGACAGCTACTGCAGCTCCCAGCTTGACTGACTTCCTGTTTTCTGCCATGTGTTCCTATCCAGGTGCGATGACAAGACATTCAAGAAGCTGATGTCTAATTTCGGGAGCTCGAGAAGCGAAGAAAGCTGCAGCGCAGTGGTGGAGCTCTTGGAAAGGGTGACCAGGTTGCATAAGCAGCTGGAGTTGAAAGAAAGCAAAGCAGAGATGGACATGGACCAGGTACAAACCACCACAGACCACCGTCGCACCAGGACGGGCTCCTGCTGTGTCTGCTCCGTCCGTTTATACGAAAATGTTCTCTCTGGCCTCGCTTTACGTCTTAAGTCATTTTGCAGCTTTGTGTACTGCGTTAAACTAGATTAGAGAGGACTGGTTAAGGTTGTTATGAAAGTGGAGGGCTTCAAAGGCAAAAACCACAGCTAATGGTATGATCCTGCAGCTTCCACCGAACCAAACCACCAGCAGCGGCTGCACAGCCTCCCTGTGCGTGCGTGTGTGGGTGTGTTTGCAGCTGTTTCTCACTGGAGCCGACCACAGAAACACTCCCCCCTCCTCCAAACTTGTTGCCGCATGACACTTATATCATGAATTAAAGCTCTCTCGTTACAGACGAGTAGTATTTTCACAACACAGGAAGACGGGCAGAAAGGGGGGACCGTGACGTAGTGCGTTCCCAGAACATCTCAGCACTCAAAGAGGAAAAGTTAAAACTAAACAAAGTCCCGACTGTGAGGCTTTGTTTATGAGCAGGATGTGTGGGGTGAGACCTTTGTCCTTCAATACGCCATGACGTAAAGGTGAGCTGCAGGGACTTCCAACTTCTTTGGAAGGGAAAAACCAGCAAAATGTGGACTTAAACTCAACACAACCCATAACATATGACTCACATTTAAACTAGGTGTATTTATTTTTGCGTTAAGATGTTTAGCAGGCCTGCGCGGTGACATTTTCACATCTTCAACAGTGACATATCCCACTGCTTTTGGAATCCGCTCGAATTCTGTACAGTCCAAGAATATGTCTCGACAAGATTTTTTCTTTTTTGTGAACAAGTATAATGTGTTTATCCAAAGTCATAGAGTGCCAAAGTGCTCCAGTGTTGTACAGAGTGTATTAAGAAAATCTCATCAGAGTCTCACTGTTGTACTGGGTGACGTGTTCCTTAACTCCCATCTGCGCTGTCCTGCTGCTGGAAATAGCAAAATGCTGAAATGAGTTCTCCAACAAATGCACTTCTTTTCTCCTGCTTGGGCAACGTTTGCAAAAAACAACTACAACTTTTTGGAGAAGTTTGTGTGTCCTCCTGTTTCAAGACATGTTTTCTAAAAATGTCCCTAAACGAAGTACGAAATATTCATGAAAATGTATAGGAATGTTTTAAAAGAACAGAGTTTCCTGTAAGATGACTGCAGATGCCATGCAGCGGGGCATTAAGGACTGCGTTTGGGTCTGCTGTGTCTTCCAGATGAAGGACTCCCTGATGCAGGAGCTGCAGCAGAAGGCCGAGGAGACGGAGCTGCTTCAGATGGAGCTGCAGATGCTGGAGACGGAGAGGGTTCGCCTGTCGCTGGTGGAGGAGAAGCTCGTGGACATCCTGCAGCTCCTCCAGCAGCTCAGAGACCTGGTTAGTCACAGGTTCAGGCTGTCTGAGTTGGATTTTTGAACTGAAGCTCCAACTAGCAGATACTGTTTATTCACAATTTTATTTATTAATTTGACATTTTAAAACTCTGACATACTGTTATGATTTTTAGTGTTGTGACAAATCTTGTTGCCAGCAGTTCATCCAACATGTGAACCAAACTTTAAGTTCATGATAGTCATTGGTAGTTGAAAGAAATCTACCTATGCTCTAGTGGAAGGATTTTTTTTTTTTTTGAGACATCAGAAAGGAAAACTGCATCGTCTGTTTAGATTCCCAGTCACTGAGGTCATGGTAATCCTAAGAGCTTCAGCAAAAAGCAACTTTACTTCCCTTTCTGGTCCTTAAATACATTTCATTTTTCCATTTTGAAACTGAGGAACCCTCTTTGATGAGATGAGATCAAATCAGGTTTAGCTGTACATACACAGTAGTACAGGCAAGATGAAAGAGTTTCTTCAGGATCCAATAACTTAAAGCAATTTAAAGATGAGATAAGATAAAATAAACTTAATTGAGATGAGATGCATGTTAGTTTAATGAAGACAATATACAAGGCGTGATGAATGTACCTATGGATATGTGCATATATGACACGAGTAGTGAAATGTGTTCAAGAACCAACATTTAAAGTCACTTTTTACTGAAGCTCTTAGAATTAATTAGTGTTGTCACAGGACAAACCTCCAGACAATAACTTTGTGACACTTTCAAATTAAAAGTTTATTTGACCTGTTGAATCAACAAACACATCGTACCTGTCGAGTAAGATGTCATAAGAGTTTGTCTGTTCTTATGTGATCTAAGCAGCCCGTCCCTTGACGAAGATGTGTGAAAGGTGTTGCAGTAACCAGAGTTAGTTTTTCCATCTATTGCCTGTTATGTGCCTGATCTGAGAACAGCTTTCTCTCTCTCGTTTCAGAACGTCTCACGGAGGTCTCTCGGGAAAATCTTGCTCAGCACATTGGAGTCTTGCAGCGACCCGCAACACGGTTAGTCGAGCTGGCTGGCGACGCCCAATAAAATCAATACAAGCCACGTGAAATGCAGCAGTGAAAATTTACAGTTAGCCGGGGCAGGGACTTGAATCAAGTTCCTTGTCGGGTCACCTGTAAGTCGACTCCCGCAGAGGTCACATCTGCTCTGTTTTTACACAGGCAAAGCCCACATTCTGGAGGTGCTCAACGCTCTCTATCATGAGCTGGCTGCTTGTGAGATTCTGTCTACTGGGGGACCTTTGGAGAGGACGCAGAGTCAGCAGTCTCTCAATGGCCTCATCATCTCCTGCTAAGCAAGACTGCCTCCTGGTGGGCGCAGAACGCTCTAACATCTTCCTCACGGACACTGAAAACCTAATGGTGGTCAAAAATCAAGCTGATGTGTATATTGTATTATACTGTAGCTTATATACGCTGTTCATCATATCTTATATAAAGGGACGTTAGCCTAGAATTATTGTACCGAAGATAAAAATGAAATTCTTGTTTATACAGGTTTTTTTTTTTTTTCCCCCTCAAGAGCTTTTATTGCACATTCATGATCCACTAGGGAATGCTTTTGTGATTAATTGTTCTACAACAGACTTATTAATGTGAAAATGTGGAAATAAGCTCAACTTTAAAGGAGTGTAAAGTGCTCCACTAGACAACAGGCCAATGACATGCTCGGTAAAAGATTTTAAAGGTTCACAAACCTGCATTTTAAAATCAGATGAGTTGAGGGGATTTTGTTTTTATAAAATGCCGATGCAGACTATACCGAGGAATGCAACCGATGTTTGACCAACTCTGTAGACCACAGCTGGTGTGCACAACACTGAGTTTTATACCAGGGGTCCTTATTAAACATGTAATGTTCAGAACCATCAACCACATTGTAGCATCACATGAGCTGGACCAATAAAACATCATTGCAATTTTGTAAATACTGAATGTTCATTTCTTTTTGCACATTTTCTTAAATGTTATTCCACTTTTTTTTTTTTTAAGCTTTGACCTTGTCACACAGCCCTCATCAGGATATAGATTGGGTGCATTTTTTTTCAAGCAACAATTACCAAGCTGATGTATCCACAATCTATTAATACTAAACCAGTAAATCTGCGATGGGCAGTGTTTTTCGGCAGCATTGGGGGCAAAAAAAATTCACACCAGCATTTCAAGCCATTGTCATTGAAGTGATCTGAGAAGAAACTTTTGCCACTTTTGCTGCCTGTTAGATTAACATATATGCTTGTCCGGTGGGATTGGGTCTAGGCAGAGTCGGGAGAGAGAAGAGCTGCAGACGGACGTTTGTATTTTCTAATTCTTCCCTTTATCGCCTTTTCTAGATTTCAGCCACTATAGCTTTAATGATGCATTGCAATAAGCTGACTGTGCAAAAATAGCTTGTTTTATGCTTCTCCTATTGTTGTGTTTGAAAACAGAATTTTAGAAAAAGCTGCTGCACAATATACCTGACTCTGCTTCATGATGAGTGAAGTTAAATGCAATATTTTTTTTCTTTTACTGTGAGCAGAAAAAATGCTGTATTCATATTATATATATATATATACACACACTAAAAAAAAAATGTTTTATGTTCTTAACTTCTGAGAGCTTCTCATTTTGTTCTTTATTTGTAAATACCATTTTACAAAAAGTGGAAAATCTCCTTTAGTCTTCTTTCTAAATGCAATGGAGCAGACTTGTGATGTTTGTGGGGAAAAAAATCCAGCTTTTTCACAAAAAATCTATATATTTGTGTTAAAAGATGGATTTAGGCATCGTTGATGTTGGTCTGGGCTGCAGGGTGGTAGCACTGTTGCCTCGCAGCAAGGTCACCGGTTTGCGTCCCAGTGGGGGCACCGGAATCTTGCGTGGAGTTTGCATGTTCTCCCCGTGCAGCGTGGGTTCTCTCTGGGTTCTCCAGCTTCCTCCCACAAGGTCTAAAAACATGTTGAGGTTAATTGGTGATTCTAAATTGTCCGTAGGTGTGAATGTGAGTGTGCTTGGTTGTCTGTCTCTAAGTGTAGCCCTGTGATAGACTGGTGACCTGTCCAGGGTGTCCCCTGCCTTAAGTCAGCTGGGATAGGCTCCAGCCCCCCGTGACCCTAATGAGGATTAAGTGGTGTATAGATGATGGATGGATGATGTTGGTCTGTTCATGGGGTTTGTTGACATCCATCAGTTTTGTTCACAGAAAATCACAACAGTGTTTACAGTTGTATAGTGAAGTTGTTTTATTGAGCAGGTCAGCTAAGGTTCTGAAAGGTTTTGGGGACGGTCATAGCTGGTCATAGACCAAAGGTAAAAGAAGGCCTGTTAGTCGTCCAAGTTTTAGACATCAGTCCTACTGAACTGATTTATTTAAGGTCAAAGAAACAAACTACAGAATTCACTTACATTCATATACAAAACATTTTACACGAAACATTAAAATGAAAACAGGTTAGAAGTTTGCAGACGTCTTGGTGACATTTAGCCTCAGGTCTGTGATGTGCGTCTCAATTCTCTTGTGCAGTTCATCCATTGAAGTGGACAGGGTGTCATATAGAGCCTGGACACAGTGAAGGGAAACATGTTAGTCCAAACCATGAACAACACTGTGCAGTGAAGCAGACGTTCTTGTGTCCTCTCTCTCCTGTTTGTACCTGAGCTTTTCCCGTCTCTTTGCTGCAGACATCTCTCAGACTCTTGATCTTGGCCTTCAGCTGCTGCGTCTCTCCAGAGATCTCTTGGATTTTGTCAGCCATCTCTTCACGCTTCTGATGGATCTGGTTACACTGCCTGGATAAAAAGTTCAAGTTATGATCATGTAAATCCCATGACCTTGTGAGACTGACCAGTAGAGAAGCGTACTGTGTGTTATAGCGCTATGGTTCATACCCCAACACGTCTTGAACGTGCTGCTCCTTCATCTCTCTCTTCTTCTGTCTGCGAATGTTCTGCTTGCACTCTTTATCCAACTTAATGCCCAGAGCTCGCTTCAGCTGGCCTTCCTCGATGCACAGGTTCTTCAGCTCCTTCTGCTTCTTCTCATACTGAGCCATCAGCTCCTGGTGCTACACACACAAAAACACACACATATTTATATCCTGTGCAGACAGTGACTCTAAACATCATGTTGAGATATGTGATTGTAAGTGCAGGATGATTTGATGGATTATATTTTACTGGCTTAGTGTAGTAGTGTAATATTGTCAATGCAGAAATGCCAATGAGAATTTTGTGGCTGTTACACATTTCATCCTCCCGACAGAACAGATGTCTGTCACAATTAAATACCGTAATTTCCGGACTATAAGCCGCTACTTTTTTCACACGGTTTGGACACTGCAGCTTAAACAATAATGCGGCTAATTTATGCATTTTTCCAAGTTTCCGAATTTGCCTGAGACGAAAGTGACATTGAGAGCGACAACGAAAGAGAGACTGAGGAAGTAATTCTGAGGCTGTTCAATTCCGACACTGAAGAAGACGACTTTGGTGGTTCTAGTGCGCAGGAGGAAGATGAAGATAGCGATCAATGACTTTTCCTGGTAGGCTGCTGTAGTTTTTATTTTTTTAACCAGTTGTGTTACAGGCACTGTTCGGAAAAAAGCATTTTGTAAATATCTCATGTTACAACGTGGACACCTGCGGCTTATAGACAAGTGCGGCCTATACATGTACAAAATTTGTTTTCTTTTAAAGTTAGTGGGTGTGGCTTATATTCAGGTGCGCTCAATAGTCTGGAATTTACGGTACTAAAGAAACATTGATGAAACAGAACATCTTTTAACTCTAAAATTTCAGGTAAGGGTCAGGCTCTTCAGCTCCAGAGCACTAAACAACCAGAACACATCTGCTAGGGTTGAATGAGATATTTGAACTCGGTGTTTACCATGTGCCTGTGCTCTGATCATACCTCTTCCTGACGCTGCTTTGCGCTGTTCATGCTGCTCTCCAGGTCCTGCAGCAGGCTGTACATCTGCTGGATCTCTGCCTCAGTGTGGGTCACACCCTGCACCATGTTCTGCAGCTCCACTCCACGCTCATCTGTTTCTTCCTGGAGTAAAAGAACCACACCAAAAAAAAAACAAGCAAGCTCAACAAGGCAACTTTTGGAGCCAAACATCTTCCCGACTGTTTTCTTTCCTACTCACAATGGAGTTTTTAATGTTCTTGACATTCTCCCGCATCTTCTCCATCTGACTCTTCAGCTCCTCGGGAGACTCCACAATCTGAGACTTGAGTCTGCCGATGTCTTCCTTCAGGCTGCTGACGTCCACCTTTACCTGAGCCTGACAGACACACATGTTTCAGTTTAAGAAGAGGCCTTGAGTGCACAAAAATGTTAAAAAATGTAATATATCTACGTCACAGTCACATACCAGTTTCTGTGTCTTCTCTGCAATTTTGGTTTTCCACTCTGCGATGCTGTCGTTTTTGGCATTCTGAAAGTAAACGGGTGTATTTGACTTTTTACTTTACTTTGGACTTTAAATATTCTGGTTGTGTTTCATCACCACCTACCACGTCCTGATATTCGTGCATGGTGGTGGTCTGCAGTTCAGAGAGAGCAGCTGCCAGCTCGTCGGCCTCAGCCTGCTGCTCTGGTGGGATGGTCCTGAATAGAGACAACTCTGTAAACATGTGACTGTGCACTGCAGCGTTTCTCTTTCATGCCTTATTGTGATCTTGCATAACATGCTACTTCTCTGTAGGTTATGGACACTTTTTAGGGACTTTCATAGGAACGCTCGTTTACCAAACAACAGTCACAACAAAAAAGTCACATATTTAATCCAAGACTTACGTCAACATTTCTATTTTCTTCTCTGCTTCCAGATTGCCTCTGGTGTAAGTCTGCAGCCTGTCCATGTCTGCCCTCTGACAACAGACAGAATCATAGTTATTATTAAAACTTTTCACAATATTTCTAAATTAGGTAGCTCAACAATACACCAATCAGCCTAAACATGGACAGGTTAAGCGTATAAAACTGATCATCTCATTACAATGCAATGTTCTGGTGGGAAAGTTTGGGTCTTGCATTCATGTGGACGTCACTTTGAAATGTACCACATGTACCATATATATACAAGCAGATTTATGTGTGCATCACAGCTGAAGCTAACTCATGATTATAGTTTCCAAGGCTCCAATGCATTTTGCAACAATTAGGCTGCCGTGATCAGGAAGCAGCACCATTTATATGGATCGAATAATTATGACATGGCTGTTTAACTGTTGATGGTCAGCACACAAGACCACTCCTGCTTTTAGCTTGCTGTCAGCCCCCAACGTGGATCAACACAACATACAAATTTGGCCTGCTTCTCCAAGGTCGTCTCCATCCTCTGCTTCCTGAAGTGAAGAAAGTTCATGATACCACTCAGAATAGTCAGAGTCTTCTGTTTTTCTGGAGAAAGAAAGGCAAGATGTTTATCAACACAAAGTCATATGTGCATTAATGCGTGAAATATGGGGGAACATTTTAGTCAAACTGAATAAACCACAAATGTTATGGCTGAAATGACTTGCTGATAGAACATCAGTGTAGAAGATTAATTTTGGTACCTTTTGGAGTCAATGATACAGCTGAAAGGCCTCATTCTCCTCCAATGGAAGGAATTTATGTTCTACACTGTTGTGCTATTCAGTTTAATCAGTAATAAAACAGTTTGTTATTTGCAGACATGAATAAATAGCACACACACTTACTTGGGGCTAGGAGGTCATTCAGTGAGAAATCATACACCAAGCACATAGGTAGGAACTGCCGCCTATAAAGATCACACACACAGAACTCTTAAAAAGAAGTGTCGCTCTACATGAATTAACACACAACATAAAACCCCAGAATTCAAGAGTTGTGGACCAAGATTAGCCAAAACTAGCAGTGTGCTCTGTTCATTTGAGTCTATTTTGTCTGCTTATAAACAGTATATTTAAATATACTATACCTGTAAACACATCTAGAAACATTGTACTGGCTTTACACACAGTTGGCACATCTTATATCTATAACAGAAAGTAAAAAAAACTCACATGCGTGTGTAGACGCTGATGATAGCAGTGGCCCCCTCATGATAGGCTGGATACTGGATGTTCTCCAAAATTGGAACCTGTTGGACAACAAAAGGCAAATTGAAGCCTCAGCTGAAAAAAGAAAGGCAGCAGCTAAGGGGTTGATCTCTATGTTTTTTTTCAGGGCCGACAATCACCAGACTTCTCCGTGTAAATTTGAAAATGTAGTGAACTCAAGAGTACGTGAGTGAATTGATACACAAGACTGGATGCAAACAGTTTGAGGATCCCCTCCAGACATGTCTGAAGGGATACAAACTATTCTGAATATTCATCATTCTGTTTAGTGAAGGCCAAACAGACAAATATTTCTGAGTGCATCAAACGCCAGTACTCACCATGGAGTGACACTCAGGCCGGAAACGGTACAGGAGATGCAGCACTCTCATGTACAAAGTCTGAACTGCTTCTGGCTGAAAGAGAGAATAAGCACTCCAATAAATAGTCTGTTTTTCATCTGACGAGAGACGACTTGTGCCTCCATCTCAAACAGCATCTCTAACACAGGCCTTCATCTCATATTGTCCAATTCAGAATCTTTGTTTCTTTAAAGTGGAGGAGATGGCGATGTAGGACCAAATCCACTGTCCTTCCTCTGTGCAAAAGCCACTCTGACTTAGGTGGTGCGACCAAAGATTATTTTCTCAATTGATACGAGTCATTTTCAAGAAAATATTCCAACAGTTCACAGGATAAAGCTTCTTCAGTGTGCTGGTGTGTGACTATTCTTTGTCAGATCTGATTGGAAGCTGAATATTTTGGATTGTTGTTTGATTAACTTACACAAGCCAAATCAATTTTTAATTCAATTCAGTCTTGGGCTTTGGTAAATTACTCAATTAGTCTTTATTTTATGTAGTTTTTTTTTTACAGGTGAATTGCTGCAAAGAACAATCCTCATTTTTCACTGTCTGACTTACTGTGATGAAAACTGTCTACATGTGTTTAACTTGATTACTTATTTAGTGCAAGATGTACACGTTTCTCTATATTGTGATGATCTGATAGACTTTATAATTCTGTTTTTTTTCCTTTCTTTTTTTCAGTCATAGCAACACTGACGCTCTGCTGCCAAATACAATTGCAGAATAAAGTCCTGCCATTTAACGGACTATTCACTCGTAAAATATGTTACACGTAACATTATTCATGTTTGTAGTTTGGTACATGTGATGGAACCCAAAGCCAATGGTATTTTAGCTTTTCAGACAATTGTGTTGTTTCCTTTGCCTTCCTTTCAGGCGAGCCGCTGAACCGTCTCTAGACAACACTGGAGGGACGTTACCTTCGGAACCGGGGTGAGGTCGCTCTTCGTGAAGTGTTTTGCCTCCTGGCCGGTGAGAACTTCGGTGCGATAAAAGTTCACTATCGCATCCGCAGTATAGACGGGAAAGGTGTTTTCAGTCATTGTTGCAACTCCAGAGCAAATTTAATAGTGATTAAAAAAAAATACAGAAAAACGACTCGGTTTTCAACGACGAAACAAAATTGGCGCCTTAAAACGACTTCCTTGTTGATTTCCAGACGGCGCAGCTGATTGGCCAGTTCGTCCTTCTTTTTCTTCTTCTTTTATTGATTTGGCGGTTGGCATTCAATGTTCAGGTGCATTACCGCCACCTACCGGACAGCAGTGTGGAGCAAGATTGGCGGAAAAAAATGAAATGAAATGAAATGAAATGAATGAAATGAAATGAAAAAAACTTTATTTATCCCAGAAGGGAAATTCAATCTTGTAAAAGCTCACTTTAAAAAAAAATCAATATAGCATATATTTATACAACAATAATAAAATAAATTAAAAAAACAAAAAACAAAATCGTTATTCGAAGTTCTGTGATTTTAAGATACTCAATTAGATCACTTAATATTCCTTTTCCTGTTCCCCCAAGGAGGTTCTGCACTGTTAGTTCTAATTTTTGCAACTTTGCTGTGAGTTTTTTTAAATTTCTTCTTCATATTGGTGGGATTCTAGCAGCACATGCTGACCTGTTTCTTCTTTGTCACAGTGCTGACATGCTCCATTTGAATGTTTTTTTGTTGTTTTTTTTGGAGTGTGTAACTTAATCTAGTGTGTCCAATTCTTAAACAGCTAATGACTGCCTCTTCCCTCCGGCTCCTGTCCAGCCTTCTGCCCTGACCAACGTGTTTTGAATGTTATAGAACTGTCTTCCTGTATCATCTAAATCCCAGTATTCTTGCCAGCTTTTGTGTTTTGTTGATTGTTTTACCATCATATTTGTTTATTGGTATTTTTTTGTCTACTGTTTTATTTTTAAGTGAAAGTTTAGCCAGTTTATACACTCTTTCATTCCCTTCCACACCAACATAGGCAGGAAATTGTGAGGTGAGGCGGTGAGGGGGCTCTACAGACAGTCAGATGCTGTGGACCATGGATCATATAGGAACTTATACTGTCTATGATCTCTCAAAGACATTTTGACTCTTGTATACACACTTTCCATAAGTCTTTGTCCACAGCTACTTACAATTCATAGCACTCTGGGATTAAACACATGGTTTCCAGAGGCCTATACTATGAAGCAGGGTTTGCGGTTGAGGTAACTTTGTGTTTAACTCTGGGTTTTCAGGACTGTAGTGCACACCATGTATGTGGCTCAAGACCTGTCCATGTTTATGATTGGTCATCTGTTGCCAACACTGTTCCTTCAATGTAAATGCACTCATAGATAGGTGCATAAACCCTAAGTTGATTTACCAAATTCACACACAGTTCTGTGTGATTGCTTAGCCTGACTGTGGTTATGATAATGATATGATGGTCTATAATAACAGACGAGCAATACGTTGGTGTAGTAGCGGCCTCCTGCCGGCAGAGGCGCTGTTTCACATCACAACACATCTTTATTACCGGCGGCACCGCACGAGGACGGAAGGACACCCGCCATTGAATCAGGTTCACAACGTGAACGATACGTTGAATCGCTATCTGTGAAATAAAAGGTGCAAGTGTTTATTACATACCTAACGCTGGTATTTAGTTGGAAGAATGGCGTACAGAGGACAAGGACAGAAGGTCCAGAAGGTTATGGTTCAACCCATTGTATCCTTTTTACCGCAATGAAAGACAGGCGCGGTTGAATCGGTTGCTACAATAACTTAGCAGCTAAGCTAGCCGTTTGTTGTTCACTAAAGCTCGCGTATGTTGTTTGCAAAGCTGAGAAGAAGTTTCAACGGAGGCGCAAGATGTTCTGAAGAGCTTTTTTCCCAATTGAAAATGCAGTGCTGATGTGAAATGTGTCTACAGTTAGGGGTGGCTCACTGAAATGCATTCATACGTCCAGTATATAGACGTAGCCGCGGTTAGCATGCCGAGCTCGTTGCTAAAGGTTCCGCAACTATTAACATCTCAAGTGTGGAAAATTTACCGCTGGACTTGGTTTCAGATAATCCCGAATATCACCTGCAGCTTTATTGGAAATGAGAATAATAGTCAAATCGCTGTTATTTGTTGAGTACATTTATAACAAGAAATGTCGAGCCAAAGTTATTTTCAGTAGAGAAATACGTTTGGATGCACTTTGTTGAAATGTCTAAAATATGACCAAGGACCATTCACCATCTATGTGGACCATTTTACTCACATGTGTTTGGCTTCAGTCTATCTGTTTATGTAATTGTGCTTTTGAACATTGAATTTCCTTGACTCTATGTTTCAGAACCTCATTTTCAGGTACCTACAAAATGTAAGTACTCAATACTTTGTTCTGCTTTTTTTAAATTATTATTATTTGTTTTGTTAAATAGTTATGTCTTAAAAAGTGGTGTTCTCATTTAGTCTTGCTCTCCTTCCCAGCGTTCACGGATCCAGGTCTGGTTGTATGAACAGGTGAACATGCGGATAGAAGGCTGCATTATTGTAAGTTATCTTTTGCTCATTTTTTTCTGTTGTTGTTCAAGCAGAGTGTAACATGTAGTAACTATTACATTAGTCAGTCATTTCTTCCACAATGATTTATCAACAGTGTAGTGTAATCAGTAAATACATAGAGTGAATAGACTGAACTGTGTAGAGGAAAGCCTGAGTCTCTCTTTGTGCTTAAACCAGAAGGTAGTTTGTATGTTTAGACTTGCTTTCATCTCCAATTTAAACCTGTGTCTAAGATTTGAGGGAGTATCAACCACCAGGCTTGGTTGATGTTCCCTGATGGTTTCCCAAGAAAGACAACTTTTGAAATTAGTATATGTCCAACATTATACAGAAGCAGCTCAGTGCTTTACATTGAATAATATAAGAGCAACTTGCAGGTTGGTGACACCGGTGAATTAACGTGTAGGGAAATAAGCAGAACAGAAAATTTTAAACAAATTATCACAAAATATTTCTACCCACTTAAAAAAAACACACAACGTCGTGTTAATGCTGCAAAAGGGGAAGTGGCTAACCTAGATCAAGTTTAACATTGTCAAATAGGATGGGTTTGACACTCAAGAGGTAGAAAATGTATATTTATAAGTATATGAAGAAATAAGGCTATGTTATCGTGAGCCTGCTGGGTGTCACAGAAACCAGAAACAGTCAGTGACTTGGAGAAATAATGGCCACCAGTGAGAAATTCATTTATGTGAGGAGAAAACCTTGTGTTGGCAGTTTACCACTGGCAGGAGTATTGATATTTACAGTAACACAAACTAATGCGTGAGTATCAGCTGGTATTAGTTAAGTCTTGCATTGGCTGACACTGTGTCTTATGGTACCACATGGGTCAGACTGAGAAGTGAGAGAGAGCTGACTTATTTAGAAGTTTGCAAACATTAGAAAATCAGACTTGGAATGCACAGTGTTTTTGTCAAGCTAATACTGTGAGTCATCTGTGATCATTGGTCCTGGCAGCACCAGTACCTGTGTCTGGTGGTGGAAGTGTGACTGTGTGTACCAAAGGAACCATGACAGCTGTCAGTCTCACATAGGCCAAGCTTAGACATCCCATCTTAAACTCCATTGTATCTCTGGAAACATAATCCTCCTGTCTAAAAATGAACACCACCCAGGAGTTACAAATGCTGCAGTGAAGTCCTGTCTCTTCACCTGCACATGACACATACAGGTATGAAAACTAGTTCTATTCTTTCTGTTGGAAGAAAGTGATGTCCAGACAGACTGGAATTTGTGCAACCTGCTCAAATACAATAACTGAAAAAAATACAAAGTTAAGTGCAGGTTAAAACTAGCAAGATGGACTAACTCACTCATTAGAACCTATTACTGAACAGTGCACAACAGCAAAAACAACTCCCTTATGTAACACAATTTGATGCTTTGTGGGGAAAGACAGCAGTTTTAAGAGCACTGCTCTACATGCAACTAATTTTAGCTGAATTTATGCTGTCATTCCTTGTGAAACACATGAAGTCACGAATAAAGTGTTCAGTTATTAGGAAGAAGAGTCATTTCCAGATAGCCTGCTGGGCTGAGACAAAGCTAAAATTTGCTTAATGCTAAGTTAGAATTTATTCATATATTGTCGTCGTTGTGGCTCTGGAAGCTCTGTCAGGGTCTTTCTGTGAGTTAAGGGTAGCAACATTTTTTTGCATCTCCCACTACATAATGTCTTCATTCATCTGTGTAAACCTCACATCCCCTTGAAATTCTTACTTTTGAGTTGTGAGCTATTCTGGTTTAACGTGATGTTTAAATGCCGCTGTACTGCTGACAGCCGAGAATAAAAGTGTTGTGTTTCTGAGATGTTTCTACATTTGTCTATACTTCTAAATCTCTCAGACACCTGGAGGGAATTTCTTCAAATTTGGCAAAAACATTGTTGTTTAATCATCTGGTGACAGCAGAACTTTAAGCTTGACTTTAAACCTTAAGTTTCTTGTTTGGACTCTTGTATGACATTGTTAGGAATGAAAGTTGTCCATACATGGAGCAGAACTTGGGAAGTCGCTGTTATGTTAACGGTAAAATGTCACAAATGAGACCCAACTCATAAGCAGGTGGCATTCCAAAATGTTCTGCTCAGTCCCAGTGAGCCTGATCTTGTCTCACTGATCCTTTGCTGTCTTAGGGTTTCGATGAGTACATGAACCTGGTTCTAGATGATGCTGAGGAAGTCCACATGAAGACTAAGAACAGAAAGCCACTGGGTAAGTACTTTTTTTTTTTTTAAAGCTTTATTTAGCATTAATTTGTCTGCTTACAGTTAAGCATACAGGGACCATAGTTACAGCGTTGTTAGACCTGTTTTTACAGCAGACATTTTGGCTTGTTACAGCAGGAGAAGCACAGGTGTAATTAATGACTTTAAAACAACCACATGCCATTTCTGTGAGCAAGTGTAGTACATGCTGGCTCACTTGTCGTGCTTACGCTTAAAGGATCTGTGCTGTCTTTACCTTTTCCTGCTAAGACAAGTCAAAATAAAGGACAGTTCATGCTGTCCGCATGCACAAGGGTACATATGACCTAAATTCCCACCCAAATCTGCCAATGTCTGCCAGGACCCCTTCGTAGACTTCTATGTGAAACAATGATTGTGACCGCATGGACTGTCTGCACTGCAAGCTCATCAACTGTGCATGTGCTAGGAAAACAAATAGCGCTCAAAAGAAATGCTTGTTAAGAGGAGAGGCTGTAAGAGGAGACTCTCCATCATCCATGCATTTTTATAATTCATAGTTCAAAAATCTGTAATTGTAGCAGCGCTTGCCAGATTTCTACAGCAGACTTATTGTTGTATAAACAGAGCTGTGCCTGCAGGCTGCTTCAGAGTCTACATTGGGCTGTGCACACAGATGCAGAAAGCATGAATTTTAGCCGAAGTCTTTTTTTTATGTTTAACATTGAGGCTGGATGGATTTTATGTTGAACTATTATGTCTTGCAACTTAACTGTAATAGTCTTACACTCATTAATTGTGCACAAATGGCGATTAATGGCTGGTTCTGGATCCTAGAAAGTATGCACTTCACTATTTAACCCTCTGTTGGTGAGGCCTGCTGTATTGTTTCAGGAAGCATCTTGCTACTGATTCTGTCTATACTGTGAAATTAGATTTTCTGTTACTTGTAGTCAGCTGGGTGGAGGCTTAGTGCTTTGTCTCGAGGTGAACTGACGCTTTGTATCTCTCACCATCCATCATTTGGCTCCTCTGATCTGTCTCCTCTTGGGTTTCTGTCACTTTCTTTCTCCCAGGGCGGATCATGTTGAAAGGAGACAACATTACCTTGCTGCAGAGTGTGTCCAACTAGTGTCAACGGAGACGACTACAAATCTTACCTTTCCTAGAATGAAATATTTTCTCTTTCTGTTTTTTTTTTTTTTTTTTTTACAAATGCAAAGTATGTTTGTGTTTATTTGACATGAATATTGTAATGGTTTCTTTCTATCACATGGTTCCATTTTGAGAATAAAGTGTTTTGTTTTTTTTCTTACAGATGTTGTCTATAATCACTTATTCCACCAAATGTTTCTATCCCGCAGTTATTTGTGTATTTGGGTCATTGGGCTGCACTGCCATCTAGTGGCAGACAGCGCTAATGTAATGCACTTATGTAGGTCAAACTTCCAGCTCCAAGTACAGTACAAAAAGGACAAAGTGCATTTGTTTTACAGGGAATTCATGAATCTTTTTGGATTTCTGAGGGGAACCCTGCACCTGTTCTGTCATAGTTATTGCAGTGAAACTGACAACGTAGTGTAGCAGCTTATGAAAGCAGGTTTAGTCAGTGGAAACAAAATGCATGTAGAGCAGAATTCAAGGCACACATCCAGACTGTACATCCTCGATGCAGAGTGTAACATGCATTACTGTTCCAAAGCTAGATGCAACATTTTTTTTAAAATTTTATTTTATTTTTTACAAGACTAGGAAGAAAAATCGCCAAGTAGGATTTCTGCAAAACATACTGCATAGAATAGATGGATCACATTTTGAACTGTCAGCATCAAATACTGCATTTACAAACGACAGGAAATAGCCGGAGCAAGGATTAATGTTCACGTTGGAATAATATCTTGACTTTAGACAACCGATAATTATTTGTTCTCCAAACAGCATACTGGTGAACATTATGAGTATGTTTGGCCTTAGAGAAAAAGTGCTGTGGCTGTGCTGAAATTCATTAACGTAATTACGTAGTGCTTCGCTACGCTGCGTGTCCCTGTTCTGTTGACTGGGAAGCCCCTAGCGCGGAGCTGCCAACGCCCGACTTAAAGACACAAATAGAGGATACGGTACGGAAAAAATGCATTTTTTATGTTATTGGGGTGAAAATTTGGCTCGGTTTCAGTTTGAATGTTGTCAATAATAGGTGTGCTGTACGTATGTGGTGCATGGTTTGTAATTTCCAACACAGATATGTCATTTAGCACCAGCATCCGCTAAGGTTAGCTCGCAAGCTAATTGGGGTGGACAGTAGTTAGCAAGCAAACAGGCAGGCGGTCCGGAGCAGCAGACCGGCAAGTAAATAAACCTCCTGGGGCTGTATAGCAATCGTGTTTTATCATATATGTTTGTGTTTTTTGTTAAGAATTGAACGTCTCTGGGACATTAAGTAAAGCTAGTAGCCGGCCAAGGATTTAACTAGTTAGTAGTTAGCGAGTAGCTGGTTAACGAGCTGAATATAAGGCACAACAAGCGCTCGGTTAATTCGTCTTTTTAAAAATCAAACTGTGACTCTGGATTGTAGGTGTACAAGGTAATGTTTAGGTACTAAGGTTTAGAGTCACAATATTGTCTGGATAAACAGAAGGGCGGTTAGTAAGTTTAGCATTTTAACAACCGGCAGGAAATTAGGCCAGATTGAGGCCGGGGATGTGGCCGAAATGTAGCCGCTAAGGCTAATGCAGCCAGGCTAACTGTACTTTTAGTAGTAGCCGTATCTTAAATGGGATGTAAACGTGTTTTTGTTATGCCGTTACACGTACGGGATAATGATAACAATTCCTCACACCACTCGTGGTCACACAGTTGGACATGGCATAAGTTGTGAGGACGCTGTTGGAAGAAAAGGTCCAGTTTTCGATGCTGTGTCGATGTCAATAGACGAGGCTTGTGATTGATCTCTTTGACTTGAGGTCTGCGTGTGTCTAGTTTCAAATTCAAATGAATCATCGAGTCCTGGTTTCAGATTTAGTTGGAAGGAAGCTGTGACCAGTTTTGAGGAGATGTTGCTAAATGCGATGTAACGCAAGTCCTAACCTCTAACGCTTGAAGCTTTGGTGTTTGATTCTGTTGTTGGCAAAAGTTTGACCTTTTTTAGTGGCTGGACACTTGAAAAACAAATCTTGCTTAACAGAGCGACTGCATATACTTAGTTGTATTAGGGGTACACTGCCACAACAAACGGAATATCAGATGCTTTCATTGCTTTAAGCTGGTCTGCCCTCAAAGTGCTTGGTGGCCTACAAACACAAATGCTGGATTAAGTTTGGCTGTGCTATTGCAGCAGTACCTCAACCCTCTGTTGCTCATTGCCAATGGCTTACTGCATTGTTTAGCCAAAATTTGGTTTTAAAAATTGTAGGTTTAGTCCTATTAAATGAGGCGTTTCGATTTTCTACTGTCACATGTTGTTCCATGAATGATAGGTCACACATTTGCGCTACAGGACAGTGTGATCCATCAGTTCATACACTGTTGTATAGATATGCCAGTGGTCATTGTACAGTGAAACTCTCTGTTCTTCCTGTAGCCAAAGTAGGTGAAGGATTCCTCCTGACAATTCCTGCAGAAAATTTTCTCTTGCTTGAAAATTGGTGTATTTGGCGGCAAAGGCACAACTGTCCTTGATGTGTGTTGGAAATTTGTAGATCCAACATAGTAACGGGTATTGTTAAAATTAGTGATCAGAACAGCGTATTACGTGGCGTCCTTACATTAGGATAGCTCAGATTGTTTAAGGATATTTTATGAAGATGCTTTTAACACTCGAGTGATTCACCATCTTTTGAACATTACAAACAGCTGCCCAGATAGTCTTGTTTCAGTTAGATGAGACTGAGGTGGAGGTAGGTGACACCCAAAGTACATATAGAATGACAAGATTTTGTGTAAAATTCTGACACACCAGGTGGAACCACAGCTCAGGTGGTAGCGGGTTGTCCTCTCATCGCAAGGTTGGCAGTTCGATCCCCCACCCCTCCACAATGGAAGTGTCCTTGAGCAAGACACTGAAACCCAATGGTAGACAGGCACCTTGCATGGGAACTCTGTCGCCATTTGTGTATGAATGTGGGTGTGAATGGGTGAATGACAAATACGTTGTGATGCGCTTTGAGTACCACTAAGGTAGACAGACTCTGTAGAAGTGCAGACCATTTACCAATTTCACCTGAACACACGCACTGTTCATGAAATTGCTAGCCAAAATCACCCACATTTTTTTTAACTTTCAGCATTGCTGCCTGCTCACAGAATGCGGTCCATGTAGTCGCTGACTCCCAATAGTACAAACCGTAAACTATTAGTTGCCTCATACCTTAATTACATTTCTGTTCTGTATTGTAGCGTAACAGCTTCCTGAGAGGAAGCTTTTGTATTTTCTGATCAGGCTTTTCAGATAGAACTTCATTTTTCTCATGTAGTTATTACATTTTTTTGTTTGTTTGTTAGGATATTGGGTTGATAGTCAAATGTAAGATGCAGAGAAATCCTTTTGGTGTTGAGAGTTGTACTTGCAATCGTGGGCAAATTTTTGCATGGTTTAATACATTGAGGCAAGACCTTAAAGGAAAGAATTGAATGCCCCTTAAAATAATTCTTTCAATGCTCTGCAGAAAGAATTTAGGATGATGCACTATTTTCCAGTGAATATCTATGTAAATACTACATAATGCTTTGTCTAATAAAAATACTAGCCTGATTTGCAAAGGATTCGTATGTTGAAGAATGCTGCTGTATTCCATTTGTGTCTGCAGGATCATCTACCTGTGTTCTGTTGCCTTGTTAGACTGTGTTCACGCTGTAATATTTGGTGCCTGCAGTTTTGTCCCTTCTGCTTCTCTCAATGACACCCCCACCCCCACACAGTGGTGCAGAGCTCTGCAGTGGCTTAGCACTGACATACTGTAACTTGTAGAGGAGAAACAGGAGAATACTGTGACTCACATGCTACATGCACTGTGTTTTCACCAAAAGTCAAGTTAATCGGTCCAGATTTAGTTGAATTCCATGTCGAGGCTTCAGTTTCACGGTTCTGGTGTTGTACGTGTGTTTTGTCCCTGTTCTGGTGGCACTGATTGGTTGTTGCTGTCTTATAAACCATGTTGGTATTGTGGTTTTAAAAACTGTGATGTAATGAGGACTTGGCCTTTTTTCACAATTTCTTTTAATAGTTTTATCTTTGGTGGTGCTGCAGTTGCATGACTTGCACAGATATAAGTCTCCTTTAAGCTAGCAAGAACAACAATTTTTGTTGAGTTCTGTGCTTGTTTAACTTTCCCACCCTTGTTGCACTAAACTTGACTGTCACAGAGCCGTCCTTGAAGGCCCCATATTGGGCCCTATTCAGTAAGTTAATGCAAGTTTCACAGGCCCCGCAGTGTCTCTTTCAATGGTAGAGCTCAAAATACATGTGGTTAATTTTACCATGACTCTATAACCATTGGTTTTAGCCCTGTTTAAAACTGGCTGTTTTGCTCTGTTGTGCTGTGGTTTGTTACGTTGTCTGTCAACAGAAAAAAATGTTTAAATGAGAACGGCTTTATTGGGAGTTCACCTGTGTTGAAATGCAGTATGTGGCATTAGATTCAGAGATCAAAATTGATATCTCGATTCCAGCACAGCGAACGAATAGTTGGCTATTCGGGTCCAGCCCTGGTGAACACTGGCTATGTTTACCTGGCTTGCACTGAACACAGCAAGCAACAATAAAACACAGTAATCCACTCAGTCCTTTCACTAATTTCACATTGCTGATGCGGTTTCCATTGTCTGTGAATATCTCTCAGCTGTTCAAATTATGCACAGCTCTGCCCTGTGGGCAAATGACCAAAACTAATCGCAGCCACATTAGCTGTACAACACACTAACACTAGGACCTTTCTGTCATTGTGGTGTCTATTGTATCATAGTCCTCAAAAATGACAGTAATCCACTGTATCTTTAGTCCTTCAGATGCCTGTGTTCGCTTTTGCAGCCAACACTAGAACATTTGGTGTGCTTTGCTTGGGGCTGAGACGTTTCAGAGTTAGCAGACATAACTGCAGATAGCCCACAAACCTGGTGAACTGAGAGGCAGCTATTCATTCTGAATGGTTCATTTGGAATCAGCAGGCAGTGAGGGGGTGGTTAAGTTTGAGCTAGATGACAGATTATTGGTTAGTCAGCTGTAAGGTAGCATCTGGGACAAACTCTTTTGTTTGTAAGGATTCCAAGTCAGTCTAGTTTTGGGGGTGCTTGACGAAGGACAGAAGTAAATGTCTTCATACCTTGACAACTTTTATTTTACCCGTACATGTTTATAACAACCACAAAACACAATAAAAATGGATTTTCTGTTAAACATATCATGAGCTCATTTTTACTGCTTAATTATTAAATGGAAAATTCTATGAATTGTTAGTTGAAGAGCATATCTATTGTTCCTCCACATCTGAACTGTGTCACACAGTTCCAGTCATTTACCAACATTTTGTCACTGACTGATAATGGAACTGCCATCTGGTGTTTCCTTAGCTTTGTTAAGGTTCTCCTGAAAGATGTTTTTAGTCCTTACTATGCTTCTTGTGTGTTCTTCTCACACATAATATTTCTATTGCATGTTGACAATATATAATACAGAGTAAATGAGAGTGATTTAGTAACTCACAGAGATTCAGTGGTGTAATTTTAGTTCAACTGCTAAAAATACTTCATTGTCTGTGTTATATTTGTTTATTTCAATTCAGTTCGCTAATTTTTTTTTCACATGTATTTGTGAAATACAGATGGACTGCCACTTGCCAAAAAAGCAGATTTAAATCCACTTTAATTCTGTGCTGTAAAACAAAGGAAAGACCATAAGGTCAAAGAAGGCAAATATTCAGTAGGCAGTTATTTGTTGGCAGTTCAGTAAACCCATTAATTTTCCTTTCTCTTTTTCTGTTCCAGATCTTGAATGATTAGCAAAGACTGTAAAACACAGCTATGCAGACCATCAAGTGTGTTGTGGTTGGGGACGGTGCTGTGGGTAAAACCTGCCTGCTAATTTCTTACACCACGAACAAGTTTCCCTCTGAATATGTACCTACGGTAAGTATGTTAACCTCCATGTGCATTTTGTAGACAGGACATTGACTTGTGTAAATGTTTAAGTCATCACATGTTTACAGCTGACAGATGATGTCTTATCGTTGTAGTTTGAATCTGTGAAAAAACATTACTTCCGAACCCTTAGTTCTTGGTGTTTATTAACCCCATGTTAGGTTGCTACAGAATTTACTAAGGTGGATATTGGAGTTTATCTAACAAGATACTGTTTCAGTGTTTGTTTTTTCCCCGAACAGAATGTTTTCTTTGCTATGTGGCAGGTTTTGGTTTGATAAACCCAACCAGATGGTTACTGTCTTTTTAGCCCAATTACAGGCTATGTTGTTGCACACATAGACCATAAATTTAAATGTTTGAGGACCCGTCAGAAAGACATGGCAGTCTGTTAGTTGTCAGTAGTAAAATTATAGTCTTTATAGCATCACTGACAATTGTAACATTACCAAGAATGAAGAGTTCAGATCATCTACTGTTCTTCAATCAGTACCATCGAGTGGTACGTAAAAAACAGCAGTCCATAGTTGACTAATTCAGCTTGACAAGCGGTGATGTGATCAAAGTCCCTTTTGATATGCATTTCCCAAAATGGTCTCGACCTGAATCAGGTAGAACCTCATGCATGTAGATAGTTGATTAAAATTCTAATGAATAAGACTGCCAGATTATAGATGGCAGCAATTTATTTAAGGGCTGCACAATATTGGAGGAAACATTGCAAATGCAATTCAATGTTTTATTTTTCTGCAATATATGTTGCAATTTAAATAAAAAAAAAAAGAAATAGCATGGGTATGCTTACCAACTGTAAGATGCTGTCTTTTGCCAAAGCACTGCAGCCTGGTGCACTTGTTCAGCACAGCAGCCTTTGGTGACAGAGTCAATTGGTATCACATCTTTTGCGGGGTAAAAAATGATTGCATCAGTGATTACGCTCTGTCGTTTGGAACTTCTCTCATGTGATGAAACACTGGCGAAGACTTCTGAAATAGCATTCAAATATGACTTTACACTCATCATACAGAGCTTGGTTGAGCCCATTTAATATGTCAAACAAGTTACTGGAACAATTGCAAGACACTACTGACAAAGTAGGTGTTTTTATGTAAATGCTTTCATGAGACAAACCTGTCTTGTAAAATTAGTCATGAAATATAAGAGCTGTGTGAGTTTTTCTTTTTCTATCAAGCAGCAAAAAAAAAAAAGTTGTACCATGATTTGCTTCAGTCAAGTTGCCTTACATCACATTGCACTTCCTGTGGTGTGACTATTATGCATGCACACATGCAAAACAATGATGATGCTAAAACAATATATTCAGCCCTATTTCATTTGCAATATTTTTCAAAACTGCCGCCGTAATGGAATGTATACATACTTCACTATTGTATGATGAGTAGCTAACTGGGTTTTGGTCTGTGTGTTGTAGGTGTTTGATAATTATGCTGTAACTGTAATGATTGGAGGAGAGCCCTACACTCTGGGATTGTTTGATACAGCAGGTATGTCCTTCTTTTGTCCATGTCTTTTATTTTGTGATGTGAAATTGGGTTTTCTGTCAAGTGTAATGGGAATCCTACTGTTGAATGCAAGTTAAAGAGTCCCACTGCTGTATGAGTTGCCTTTTTCACATTCAATTCACATGCAAACTTTTGTGAATGTAGCATTTGTGTGAGGCATGCAAATTTTGAACATTTTCTTAACGATAATTGGCCTTATCAGTCAACAATCAGAAACACAAAATGAACTATGTGGACATCATTCTGTGTCTTTACGTAACTGCTTTGAATGCAGCCATGTGGCATAACCTGCTCCAGTTGTGTAGACACCCAGCCACTGGACAGTACACTTTACCTTCAAAAGAAGAGCTTTGTCCCGTAGACTTTAGGCGTCACATGAGACTTTCTCATGGTGGCACTTCACTATCTCAACTCCTACAATATTGTGTTTACCAACATGGAACTGCTGGTAGTTCAAGTGAGCTCCTCTTCAGGTAGCCACAGGGTTAAACAGTAAGAGACGCTTTGTGGTGTAACCAGGTATTACAGCTAATGCGCAATATTTTATCTGACATGCATGTCCTTTGTCTTCTGTCCTACTGGTTATTACATTTTGATTGGTCATTACCATACTAGTTTGTGCTGCCTGAGGTGTTCCCTGTGGTTTTTTTGTTCAGCTACATTCCTCTGACAGAGATATCCAGCTCTGTCCAGTCCATCAGTGCTGGTAACTTGATAGCCACGACATGCGAGTTACACATTCTTGTTTGTGGTTTCTCCAGGTCAGGAAGATTACGACAGGTTGCGACCTCTGAGTTATCCCCAGACAGACGTTTTCCTTGTCTGTTTCTCCGTCGTGTCCCCGTCCTCCTTTGAAAACGTCAAAGAAAAGGTAGGTTTGGCCTTTTCATTTATCTTTAAAAGCAGTTCTTTTTAAATCACAGTCATGAAATTTGTTTTGTTTTGACTTTGTTTTATTTTTTTTATTCTCTGAGATAATAAGACCTAAAATAAATGAAATCTGACCAGAATATTCTCACGAATGAAAACCCAGCATTAAGCTCTTGTGTCAAAGTTTTCTGACTGTTGTGTTTGTGTATCCAGTGGGTTCCGGAGATTACCCACCACTGTCCAAAGACGCCCTTCCTTCTAGTCGGAACTCAGATTGATTTGCGGGATGACCCTTCCACTATAGAGAAACTGGCTAAGAACAAGCAAAAGCCCATCACTCCGGAAACGGCTGAGAAGCTGGCGAGAGACCTCAAGGCTGTGAAATATGTGGAGTGCTCAGCCCTCACGCAGGTAATACACATAAGTAAATATACTAGATTAACAGTCTCACATACACACCCTCTTGGACACACGTATGATTGACACCTCAATGGCAAGAACTCAGAAAGTGGAGGAAAGAGGAACATGTCCCTTTCCCCTCTGGTCTGTGCACAATATGATTGATGAGTTTTGTTCTGCATGCTGGTTTTGTTTTAGTGGCTGTTCTTGTCTTGTGAGTTCAGTGGTGTTGCGGATAAGTAAATATCAGCTGTTTTTCATATAGTTTCCTCCTTACAGTAAGCAGTCTACATTGGCTGTTTTGTTAAGTAGCTGTCTTTAACCTCGTCGCACAGTAATCTGGATACTGTTGCAAAATACTTGGTTTGAGCTGTAGTGCTTGTTTGACAGTGAACTGCTGTAGTTGCTGAGGGTCACCCAGCACAGCTTGACGCAGGGTCCTCTCCTGGGGCCTTATTTATCATCAATGCGTAGAAAAGTTTCTAAATTCTGTCTTACAAAGGAAATTTAGAATGTTCGTAAGTACAAAAAAAATAAATCTGTATTTATCAAACAGAGCTAGTTTTGGTTTAATTAAGGAATATAAACCATGTTTGTTGGTAGCATGTTTTGTTTTTTTCCTACTCTGAAGTCCCTCTTTGCTCATTGATGAAACCCTGGAAAACTCATTGGTGTATCAAAGTTAGAAAGATTTTTTCTATTAAAAATCTTCCTTTCTTGCCTTAAAATGGGTTAGATGTAACTCTACATTGTTGCCGCTTGTAGAATGTGCAGATCTATGAAGTCCCTGCACTCTCCCCACCCTCCCTTCACTGCAGCTCGATCACACCAGCTCACCCACAGCTCTGTTTAACCACTGTCAAACTATTCGTAGCTACACAATGACAGATTGTATTGTGAGAGTAATTCAGTGATACATGCTCGAACAAGAAACTGATTCTGAAGTAGAGTAATGGCAAAGAAAGCCACCCTGAGAGTGGACAGTATTCGTTCCTTAGTTTTGTTGCACATGAAACCCTGCATGTCATCGGTATGCTTCAGTGTCAAGGCACAATGCTCAGCCATGGCACTGACTCTTTACTTCGCTCATGAAGCATCTTCTAGCATATAAAAGCACCATATGCACAGGGTAACAAGAAGGAACGTCTCTCATGTGTCACTGAGAGTTGTAATGTGATTGGATTACATGCAGATTATAGAATAAATTAAAATTAAGTAAAGTATATCATTAAAATTTAGGTGATAAATTAATGAAACAGTACTTACAAGTTCTATAAAGTGTGCACAGATTGAGTATTTCAAATTAGTTGCTTAAACCGGCTACAAATGCCAAAAAGTTAATTGAAAAACTGTGTCAAAGAAAAAGAACATTCTTCAGCCTACTTTTAAAAATAGAGACATTTGGATCTAAGAGGAGCTGGTTCCCGCAGTGTGCAGCGTAGTGACTGAACCATTTATCGTTGTCTGGTCTGAACTCTGACCATCACCAACTGACCAATCCTTGCAGATCTGAGAGACCTTCCAGCAAACATGTCTCTGATATATTTTGGTCCCAGATTTATAGGCGATAGGTAAAGCCTTACATTCATTTCTATATTTAAAAGGGTTTCAGTGTAGGGGCCTAAGAACTGGAGTAATGGGATCTCTCTTTTTGGTGTTTGTCAGTATTCTGGTAGCTACATTTTGAAAGAGTTGTAAATGTCTCATGGTCTTATTAGGGAGGCCGGTAGGGACTGCAGGACAGTCGCCCACTCTACAGGTAATAAAAACATGCATGAGTTTTTCTAAATCCTACATAGACACTACGTTTCTCAGTTTGGCTACGTTTTGCAGAAACCAGAATGAGAATGTAGCTTTGATGTGGTGACTGAAATTCAGATTCTCATCAGTGATCACACCTAGAAATCTTTACCTGGCTATGAGTTTCTAGTGCCCTGCACTCAAGGTAAACCCAGAGCGTAAACCTTACTTCTTTATTGCCAAATAGAATTATTTTAGCCTTGTCCATATGAAGTTGAAGGAAGTATTATTGCACTGTTAAATGTTCATAGTAATTTGGTGAGAGTGTTGGATAGATCTGTGTGTTGTCTGCTCAACTATGATAAGCAACCCTAAAGTAACATGTACAGATTGTAGAGGAGAGGCTCAAGAAATAATCCTTGTGGCACGACATACATCATTAGGCTACTTTCTCTCCGAATCATGATTCATGCGTAAGTCATTTATAATCTTAGTGCTCTTTATAATATTCACTATTAGAGATTTAGTGTTGAGTCCTGTGTTGGGCTGTCTAATTAAACATGTGCTTAATGAAATCCTGAGTACTTGTATTGCCACTGATGCTTTGCAAAAAATTCTGGGAAGGGAGCAAGCAGAGGGAACAATAACCAGAGGACAACAGGGGAGTCAGTTGTCATTCAGACAGAAAACAATGGTGTTGATGGAGTTGAGGTGTAGCGCCCCACCCCCCCTGCTCCTTCCTTCCTTCTCCCCCTCTTTCCTTGGCACAATGGTTGCATACCTGCTGATGTCATTTCCTGTTTCCTGTCTGGGATCTCAGCACTCAGCCCCTGCCTTCCCCTTTCAGCCCTCTGCTAAACGCCTGCCTTCCTCTGTAGAGTCCGTGTCTACGCTGCTGCTCTCGACCCTTCAGCTCTGCGCCATGCATCATCTTCACACAGTCGACCTGTACCTTTCACACCGCCTTTCTGTGTTTCACTCAAAAACTTTCCTCCTTGTTCTGCCATGTTCCTCTTGTCCTCCTCCCTATCTGTTTCTGTGTGTGCTGTGCTAATCGTACTGTTGTTCTCTTCCCTCTCCTGCTGTTGTAGCGAGGGCTGAAGAATGTATTTGACGAAGCTATCCTAGCTGCCCTAGAGCCACCTGAGACGCAAAGAAAGAGGAAATGCTGTATATTTTAAACTCCGTGTGCCACTGCTCTCATCTCTTCCTCCTCGGATTGCCATTATTCTTTCCATTTTTCATTCCTTTTCCCACCTTTCTCCTTTTCTTCTCCTTCTTTTCCTTCTTCCTCTTTACATTTGCTTTAGAAATCTCATCAATCTCATCTCATCAAGTTTAGTCATCTAACTAACCATTCGTTAATCTGATACTGCAGCTCTCCTGCGCTGAGAATGCTTTTTAACTACTATTTGGTCTGTGGCCTGATCACACGAATCAAGGCCTTTCTGCACTCACACTTGTTGCCTTCTCTAAATTGGTTGGTGTGTTATCATACTTCATATTTTACCTCTTGATAGGTTTATTACCAGAGATATTACATTCCACCGCATTCTTAGTTGTGCTACTTTGGCCCCCTGTGCTCATTACTGTGGCCCTTGATTAACAGTAGCGTAAAATCTTACAGAGGGTGTAGGATGTATTTGCAATCCAGCCATTGTTTAAGTTAATCGGTCCCCTTTTCCTATCGCAGCTGAAGGAAAATTCCAATTTCAACCCAGCTTATTTCCTATTAATGCGGGGCTATGGGTCATGCTGGCTTTACTCTCTTCTTCTGCTCCCTGCAACTTTCCAAAAGCAGATTTTTGCAGGAATTGTTTTGGTTTTTTTTGAGTCCGACCATCAGTAAGCACAGAAATTGTCCACCTAGAATGACCGTTTTGCTTCCTGCTTTGGCTTTCACTGACCAAATGGAGAGCTTACTGAATACAGACTCTTGAACTTATTCATGTCAATCATCTTTTTGGATAGCTGCACGGAGCTCATGCTACTCACCCTGACAAAAAGGGTGTACACACACTCCTTGTTTCCTGATCTCTACAAGGAGGTAAGGTGTGAAAAGTTAGCATCGCCCATAGAGCCTCAATAGCCACAAAAATGAAAAGCTACCCCAGGCTGGGATTGAACTCAGTATTAAACAATACTTCCATTTCTAATGCTCATGTATTTTTTGTACTTCTACAGTAGATGTTCAATTTAATATAACTTAAAAGCTGACTATGGTTACATTCAGGGCTTATCAGTACTCCAGTCATATATAGGTAATGTTTGGCTGTTATAACCCCTCAGACGTAGGTTTTGTAACATAAATCTGTTAAAGTGATGGCATTGTGTCCTGTAGACATCGGACAGTTTTACTTTGATGTTTTCTTGCGCCTTATTTTAGACTAGAGCTGCAACAAATACTGAATTAGTTGTCAGCTATTAAACTAACCACCAACTGTTCAGATTGTCATAAATCTGTTCAATATTTTTATCAGAAAAAGTCTAAAGTCTCTGACTGCAGCTTCCTAAATACAAATATTTACTTCACTGGTCTGTGGCCATTAACTGAATGATTGTGGGCACAACAAGACATTTAACGGTGTTGTCGTTGGCTTTGGGAAACACTGATCTACATTTTTCATCATGTTCTAATATTTTATTAACCAAACTACAAATCAGTTAATTTAGATAATAATCAACAGATTAATCAATGACAACACATAACTCGGATTTTGTTGTTTTTGCGTGCCCACCCAGTAGTCCATCGATGTTTGTTGTGTTGAAAGGGATTCCCAAAACGGTACTGTATCCGACCTCCTCGTAAGATGTCAGACGTTATGGAAATGTTACCAGAATGCACATTCAGACATGAGGCTGACAGGTTCAGATGCCGTCAGATTAACGGAGAGCAGAGCATGTCTGAAAGGGGATTTTGACAACATAACCAGCAGATAGTTTTCCTGTTTGCTGCCATGATGATACCGTCTAATTCACGGATGTCGAATTCTGGTCCTCGAGGGCCGCAATCCTGCATGTTTTAGATGTTTCCCTCTTCCAACACACCTGACTCAAATGATCAGGATCGTTCTCAGGCTTCTGCAGAGCTTGATGATGAGCTGATCATTTGTGTGTTGGAAGAGGGAAACATCTAAAACATGCAGGATTGTGGCCCTCGAGGACCAGGATTCAACACCCCTGGTCTAATTGATTTGGTTTATAGCCAAGCCATTTTCATTCAGTAAAAATGTTTTATGACTTCCTTGGCCCAACTTTCCCTATATATGACAGCAATGTGCCATTACCTGTGGTGCATATTGTACTATTTTCAAAGTCAAGATAATAAAAAAGCTATGATGTGTTAATTTACTTGTGAAATGAATTAATAAAGGACAAATGAACTTGCTCTCCTCTGTGGCTCCCTTCTTTTATTAGCGCTTTGTTAGAGAATAATTAAGTGTGGTTAGATGACCGAGTAGAGCAACACAGAGGGGATTACTGGTTTAACTGCATAGTGCAGCACTGTGTCCGAGCAGCTGTGGTTGCTTCACATGACTGAGCTCATGGTGTAAGCAGCTCTGCTCAGGAGGAAATACAAAGAGAGATTCATCTCTTGGTCTGAGCACAGTGCTGGCTTGTGGCGATGCGTCTTGTTATTTTAAAACATGTCACTTGTGTGTTGAATCTGTATGTCTGCTTTTAATGTGAAGGATAAAGTGAAGAACAGACGAGGAGGTCTTGGGGTCAGGGATTATGCTTTGTTTTTCCTCCACTTGTTTGACTTGCCTTTGATTTTAGTCCGCACTTTGCACTCAAACATGCATGTTGTTTTGTTATAGACACTTTATCCCCAGTCTAGCTCACACAACTAACAGAAAGAACCACATTATGTTGAGCTTTTGTTGCAGATTTGATTTGAACACCTTGAAATTATTTGCAAATTAAATGATAGTTTTTTGTTCCCGACAGTTCTCACATCCCTCCGTTTTTATCTCACCCCTCTACATGCCCTTTTAAATGTTATTTTTGCTCAGTTTAATGCACTTGACATACTTTGTTTCCCTGCAACCGTTTTTTTATTTGACCTGTGTGTGTTTGCACTGCTCCCTCATTGTGTTTGTATGTTTGTGTTCACAGAAAGGCCTAAAGAATGTGTTTGATGAGGCGATATTGGCTGCATTGGAGCCCCCAGAGCCCAAGAAGAAACGCAAATGTGTGCTGCTATGAGAGGCTCCTTTTCAAAGCGCGAACACACATACACACACCTTAAACACATACAACCCCTTCCCAACCCCCATCCACCCACCCACCCGCTCCCCGAACCCCTTTCCCTTGCTCTGCTAAGGCTGATTGACAGCATTTTCGTCCACAGGGAAGACTAGAAAGAAACCAGCCTACCAAGTTTCAGATAACTCTCTGCAATAATACGAAGCTTCACCCTTAAGTCTGAGTTTGGGACAGAAGATGAACCTAACCTGGCCGACAGGCCGCTGTGGGCTCTGGGCAGGGCGACATCGCCTCCGACGCGGATCCAGATACCGAGCTTACACAACGTAGAAATCTTACTGTCAAGCTTCCAATAGCTTGATTTTAATTCAGTGTTTGTTTAGTTATCTTAAGCCAATGTAAGGGTTTCATGGATATAGGCCCCACCCCCCAGCCCCTCCCCGCCGCCTGATTGGCGGCTGCTCGTGCTGCTGCTCCTGTCGCCTCTGTTGACGAGCACACTCATTGCCGGACCCCCTGCGATCTTTCTCGACACTACCACATGAAATGCTAACGGAGTAGTGTTGTTTTGTTTTTTGTTTGCCAACACCCCCTTCCTCCTCAAACTCACGACAAGTCTGAGATATTTATTCCACGTTCCAAATCGACGCGCTCTTTAACCACTAAGGACACTGTGTAGGTCTGACAGGGTTCATTCAGTAACTCAGAGCAATACAGCTGAAGCTCCACAGAGCTCATTGAGGACGTTGAATTGGTAAATATTGCCGTCTAGAATCCACTTCATGCAGACTTCCACAGTGCAGAGTAGCAGTCAGTTTGGAGCGTGGTGACCACTTGAAGAGCTAAAGGCATCCGGTAGTAATGGGTCTGCTTGTCGACCACAGGAACTGGCCTTTTAGATACAGGGAACTTAAACAGTGTTAGCAGAACAAGCGGTGAGTTCTTCATGCGTTGCCAGGGACCAAGGGAGGCTGAAGCAGGATACGGTTTGAACTTTGTCATCACCTTTGCTCTTAGAACGGGTACAGCAGACACATCCACGTTCAACAGATGCTTCTTGGCTGGAGTTTAATTTCTAAACAACTGATCAGTGAACTTTTAATTTCCACCAGATTTCTGTGCCAGGTCAGAATTTGGTGCCTTCCTATAGTGTGTTGCGTCCAGGCTGCATGTCTGAGGTGTGCAGTCTGTTGTACCCGTTCAAACTGCGTGGTGCTGCGTGTAGCTGAGCCTTGGTCTCTGTTCTAAATGATAGGTTTAACAGATGTAATTATAATGTAAGCTGGCACACAATGTTGATGTAGGCTCCAGGTGTTTTTACCAAAATCTTTTTTTTTTTTTCTTCATTATTTCTGTTTGTGCTGTTTTTTTTGTTTTGTTTTTTTTAAATTTTATATATATATATATATAAATATATATATAAAAAAAAGGTTACTTTCACTCCTTTTACATTTAGGGGTCGGAACTCATCTGAACTCTTACCTGCCAGTTTATACCAAGTAAACCTCTGATTGGTTTAGTTTAAAAAAAATAAAAAAGAATTAAAAAAAAGAAAGACCTCCAATGGCAGAGAGACTGTTTAGTAAAGATTATTTGTGATTGGTTGGTTCTTGTTTTCCTTTACTGGTGGCTTAGAGTTGGGTTGATGTCCAGCCCGAGTCAGTATAATTATTATAACCTGTTGTTTTCTGTTTTTGTTTTGTTTTTTTTGGTGCAAACCAGATGCTTTGTCTAAAGTCTTTGTTCTTTGTATATGCATTCTTTTCAAAAATATTAAACTTATACCTTAATTGCCTTTACCACTTTTGCCTTGCCATTAATTTTATTTTGCTGTGACCACTGAGGGGCAGAAAAACCTGCTTCTCACTAAACAGAACTGTTTTCATGACTGCCAAGTGAATCTTTGTTTCTTGCTCTAACTGACGAGATGTTATCTGTCAGAACGAAAACCAAAGGTAGAACCAGGAATACTGGTGGTGCTGCTGTCTGTGCATATTTTCTTAATCAGGTATTATAAGTGACCGTGTGTTGGTGGCTGGCTGTAAATGTTGGGGGCATGAGGCTGTTGTGGTGTGTCCGGCCAGCAGGAGGTGCTCTCCCCTCAAACATCTCCAGTTTTTTGATGCTCCTCAGTGGAAGCTGACAAACGGAAATGATTCTGAGCTGTGGTGCCGTTCACCAACCACTGAGGTGGGTTTTTTTTTTCCTGCTGTATGAACTCGACACTGTTAAGATGGTGTGTGTGCATGTGGTCCACAGATGTGAGGTAAAAGGAAACTCAATAGTTTTAAAAGTACAAAACATTAAGGCCCAAACACATTAACCCATATGAACTAAGGTGCACAACATAATAAATATATGATGAAGTAGGAGAGGCTTTAAGAGTGACTCCACAGAGACGAAGCCGTATTAACAGCTTATAAAGGCATGAAAGTGTGACTATATGGACTGAAGCAATATGTATGAAGTAAGCCAGGATCCTGCTCTTAGTACACCAATACCAGAGATGGGAATGTTGACCTCAAAGTTCACACCAGTGTATGTGTACAATCTGAAAATCAACCTAAAACATACTGGGAGCCGATATATCAAGGCGACGTGATCACATCTGGGTTCTGGTTAAAAGCCTGGCTGCCGAGTTTATACAGCCTGATGTCAATCAATTATGGACAATTTGTCTACAGTTATGGTCGGATCTTCCTCGTAGTTACAATTGTAAACAAAAATGATATATAAACTACCAACATACAGTCGTCAGATTTATTCAAACCCTTCTATTAAAGAAAAGGCAAAATTCACAATAGTCACTCAAATAACTAGAAACTGAAAAAAGTAGTAAGAAATTAAAATTTGCTAAATTATAATTTAGTGAAATAAGATGTTGCTTTTGAATTGTGGTTGAAAAGAATAATAATAATAAAAGAATGTTCTGGACAAATCAGAGCACTTTGCTGATAAGCAGTGAAATCTAAACACCTGTCAACAGGAGCAGAAGTCTGACTGAGTTACAGAAACACTTGACTGCAGTGATTGGCTCAAAGGGTTGTTCAACAAAATATTAGTTTACACTTTTTTTTTTTTTTTTAAATTTCTTTTGAACCATAATTCAAAAGCAAAGTCATGATTTTTATTAATTTTTTATTTATTACTTTTCTCAATTTCAACTTATTTCAGTGACAGCTGTTGTTTTCCTTCTTTAATGGGAGGATATGAATAAACTTGAGGACGACTGGGAATCATTTCATTGTCTTCGTCCACTTTGAATGATGGATTAGAAACCCTGAGGCGTGATTCAGCATCATATCTGATGTCTGATGCCTCTTAAGGAAAATTGAAACACTTACAATCAAGAATTGTTGACTTGCATAAAGCATAGAAAGTACAAAATAGAGCTCAAGTCCTCAATGAGGTTAAAAAAAAAAGATGAGAAGGCTAAAGGAAGAGCTAAAGGCTTGGATTGAATATCACAGAAGAACCTGCTGCTTTTCTGGAAAAAAAGCAAAACAAAACATCTCTTCGCACTTGATGTTAAAAAAAAAGAGTACGTTCACTCCACAACAGTACAAATGTTTTGTGGACTGACAAAACTAAGGTTGGTTCACTTTATGTGTAGAAACACCACTGCATTCCAACATGAAGGCCTCACCCCCCTAAGTTTATCAAGGTATCTTCCAGGATAATGTCAAGGTGGTGTTTCACCAGATGTAAACCAGTAAGGGTACGGTGATGCAGCAGAGACTCTAAACATCTAAATAAATACAGACTGACTTCAAACAATGAAAAACTCACCCTCTGGAGCAGCGGAGTCAAAGCCCAGACCTTAACGCAACAGAGGCAGTGTGGAATGGCCTGAAGGCCCTGTTAACACCTGGCTGCAAAATGCACATGAGCGACCACCTGTGATTGGATCCCACTTCGCCGTGTATGCAAACAAACATGTACATTGTGTCTGTTGGCAAAGACCGAATGTGTCCTTCAGTCGGTGCTTCTTCAGACATTCGAGTGCACCCTGCTGGAAATGTGCTGAGATTTGCTCGGTGGTTAAATGTAAAGATTCAATCGCTCTTACACTAATGGGATTTTATTGGCTCAAGCATGTCGAGTCTGTCTGTACTTGGATGAAGCTCAGCTCACATTTTATGACTAATTAATGCAGAAACCAAGTCTCAAAGCGTTACATTTTCTTGCCATTGTGAGTCTCTGAGCTTTATGGAAGTGCAGTAATTAAATGAAACTGAATTAAACCTCCGTCCAGTTTGCCCATCCGTCCTGTAATTGAGACACTTGACAGATGATCACAACTCCTGCCCATGTTTTGAACTTTCCAACTCCCCGATAAGTAAGATTGATCTCTCGTTTTTAGCCAAATAAGGCGCTCGTCTTCCATTTCTCTCTGCCTCACACACACATAATATCTATGAGGGAACTGCTGTAATGTTTGTGTTGAGAGATCGGTATCACTTTCACACAGCGTCCACAGATGTCCAGGAATTCCTCAAATGGCAGCAAATGAGGGTAATATCCCAGGTTTGGTGACCTGGATCATCTGCCGCAGAAGACGGCTGGGGAGGGATGTAGCAGCGAACCACCCCCACGCCTCCTCCTCCTCCACCCTCATCCACCCCTGTGAGGCGTTCACACATTCCCTGCGTTTCTGGAGTGCTGTCTGTCAGCGCTTTCTTCTGCTAAAGAGATGCTGACAGCCATTAATTATCACGCAGGCTGAACGGAGGGCATTCCTCTCTGCTGAAATATTGGTGTTAACGCGCACACACACAGATGTTCTACAGCCGTCTGCATCCACACACACACACATGCAGAGAGACACCACCTGGCTTCCATTGGTCTTCATCATGTTTGACAAATGAGTCTAAATGTTTTGTCCCCTGCGGTCGCCCGATTGCGGCTGAGCCTGCGACAGAGGTGGGAATGTAATGACCAATGCAGAGAAGTGAAGCACACTCAGGAACGCGTACAATGCTAGCGGGGAGCTGTGTGTGTGTGCTGCACCTACTTTTATGAGACCATTTTTACGATGATCTGCACAGATACTGACTTGTGATGAAAAGCGCGCTGAGGATTTTTTAGCAGTTCATCGGAACTCGGCAGTAAATCAATGTTCAGACATCTCAGATACAGTCTTGAAGGCACGTCTGCTTGTGTGTGTGTGTGTGTGTGAAGCAAATCTCCACCGTTGGCTGAAGCTATAGGACGCAGCCTGCTTAGCCATGCTGGTACTGAACCTCTGACAGTTTCTATTGTTCTCATATGGAACACAATGTGGTTCTCATGTAACTGTTGGCCGTGGCGTAGAGGTGCAGGTTTGGCCCGGTCCATCTGGTCTAAGTTCTTTCCAGCAAACAGGAGGACACGCTGGGGTGAGAGAAAAAGGATCGAAGGCCATAACTCAGCCATATTGATGTAAAAGGTGTCCTTCACATCATCGTGTGGGTTGAAGTTACACGAAATGGTTGGTTTTATTCTTTTCTATTCTTTCATGAGGATATTGTCATCCTCCTTTAGTGGCAGAAGCCATTTGATGCAAACTGTCCTGCAGGTCCATCGATTTTTTGGGGGAAAAGTCTTGGATCATGATATTCAAATGTCTCCGCACTGCATTCTTGTGCCGAGAGTTCTGCCAGTGGACTCTCCCCTCGCAGCTGTCCAGAGAGGGGCAGTGGCCCTGGCTGGCCTTTCAGGGAGTTAGTAATCTGGAAATCACCTGGATCTGTTCATGTCTTAGAAGGAGAGCAGACATTCAGTCGGGGACAAATTTAACCTTTTTGTTAGGACTTGGGAGCCTTACAAAGGTTACACTGCTGAAAGAAGAAGGGAAGGTAGAAGAATGAAGGAAGGGGAAGACTCCCAGTTTCCCCTCCCTCTGTTTGCTCTCCTCCTTTTTGTTTACATTTTGTTTTTGTCTGTATATAAGTAATACACACACACACACCTGAAGTTCAGGTTTCGTAGATTTCTTCTCATGCTCCGTCTTCCTGATGTCACCGTCGACCATGTTAGGTTGGTTAGTCATCACCTGTCATTCTGGAACCTAAAGTCCCTCAGGATCTTAGCTCTGCTGTTCTCAGCCCCTTTCAGTGGACTTCAGTCTTCTTGATTTATTCTCGGATGTTTCTTGTTTTCAACCTGGACTGTGGCTCTGACCATCACTAATCCTCATCCGCCCTCTTTTTGCTGCTCGTCAAGTCTCAGGATGCAACCCGTCTTCGTGTCATGACAACAGCAGCATCCATCTCTTACTGTGGCCACCTCACTATATCATATGTTATGACTGGTAAAGTGTACATGTTGAGGGTTTAGATCCACACTAACCTGGTTTCTCAGCACCCTCTAGAGGTATTCGAAGGTGGCTGACCTCCCTTGGTCATGGTCCCTATTGTCCATGGGAATATTAATGTACTACCCTGGTGACGTGGAGTCATTTCTGATAATCTTTCCTGTTTCTCCCCCTCCCTTCCTTACCTTCCTCCATTTCCAAATCTGTACCCACTCTTTGAGGGGCATCACCTTAGTATCCACCACACTTGATGGTGAGTTGTGTGATGGCCTTGGAGTTGGAGTCCAGTGTTGTTTTCCACAGCTGCATTGAGGTCTTGATGAATGTTATCAGTGCTGATAGCATTAGAATACAAATTTGCCTGTCTGTGCATGTGTTGCAAATTCATCCTTTTAGTCTTCATATTACAGCAACACAACATGAGAAATCCTGTAATTTCATATGTTAGATTGTTGATTTGTATATGATGCTTTCTGGTGTTGTAGTTGTGATTGTGTTGCTGCTCTTACAAGACGTAGATTCAAGCATTTAGGGCTTTTTTTTCCTTTTTCCATTTGTGTGTGAGCATCCAACAGCAACCCGTAGAAGCTGTGTGGCTGTGAGCGGAGTGTGTGTCTGACAGCAGGGCAGTCATCAAGTGAGGGTACCTCTGGTCACTGCCAGGATTATTTTGACACGGCAGGTTGCTGTTAGCTAATAGATACATGTAACACACACACACACTCTCCCCTCTTTCACCCGCATACACAGGCAGCTTCGGGTGTGTGTGTGTTCGGTGTCCAGGTGTTAAGAGAAAGTTCTTTGCAGTTCAGCCGATGACAGATACAAAGCCATAACTGCACACATGAAGCTGTGGCGGCTAAAGCCCCCATCGACAGCCTCATCTACCGCCGGCGTGTGTGTCAGAAGTTGTCACTTTCACTCCTCCATCTCTTTCTGATCCATCCTTTCCTGATCGATCCATGCTGGGACAAACTGTAGTGTGAAAGTAAGTGTTTGGAATTCACTACAATCTAAAAGGGAGACTAATTTGTTTGTGCTGGTTGAGTTTCACTGTAAAGTCTCAGACAAAGTAAAAGTCTGAGGTCGGGTCTCAAGTCTTCAGGATGCTCAAATATTAATTTTTGAAGAAGAGAGACCTCAGATCGAAGGATAACTGGAGCCACTTCGAACATACGCTGACAGGAAAAGAGTCCACAAACTCTGGCAGCAGGAGGATTCACAATCACCAAGCGGCAATAAATATTAATATTAACTCGCTGAGAAAGAATGTAAAGTCATAGAAACAAAGTTGTTTATGCCTGTAATAACTGAAAGTTTCCACTTCCTGCACCATATCTTAAAACTACAATAAATGAAAAAAGATGCCATTAAACATATAAAGGCAAAGACTGAATGAAACTGTATGATGACATCCTACCCAAGCAAGGTTCCGTAGAAATCGGATACCATGCAGGTCAGGTCTTGTGTGAAGGTGCTCTGGGTTGGGGGTCAGTTGCTGACTCAATCAAAGATGTTTAAGTATCTTGAGATCTTGTTCACGCGTGTGAGATGGTCAGTCGACGTGGTGCAGCAGCATCAGCAGCAGTTGTCACGGATCGCCGCTGTAAAACTCTTCCCAATCTATGTTTCAGACGTCACCTATGGTCACAAGCTCTGGGTAGTGACTGAATGAATGATGCTGCGGATACAAACAACTATCATGGGTTTCCTCTTTAGAGTGGCTGAGCTCAGTCTCAGTGGTAAGTTTGGACATTTAGAGGCAGCTCGGAGTTTCTGCCCTGACCTGGGAATGCCTCGGGATCCCCCAGGAGGAGGTGGAGAGTGTTCCTGGAAAGAAGAACCTCTAGATTGACCCACTAAGCCTGCTGTCACTTTGACCCGACCCCAGATAAGCGAAAGAAAATGAATGGATGGATGTTTAAAATGACAAAATTCTGTGCTTTCCCACCAAAATAATCATTAACTTTAGACTACTTTTCATTACTCTTGTGCAGTTCTGTGTTGGACAGGTAAACAGAACATACATCCTGCCTACGAACAGTTGTGAATGTATGAGCTTGACTCCATGAAGCACAGCTTGTCTCTGACCACAACACTGTGCATAGTTAGGATGAAAGAACTACTGTGTCAGCTTTATTGCCTGAGAGTGCTGGAATCCAGAAGTTTATTGGTGGCTGTTTATTCTGTCATGGTGCTCATAGTCCACACATTCAACTCACCTGCTTCTGCACAGTGACTGATTACTCAATGATCAACCATCTTTACCGTCTGTGTTTTTGGGCCTGTCATTGCGTTTAATGACACAAATCCCCTTTTTTCTCTTATAAACTACGTTCAAACGCAGCTAATCAGTGAAGTCATAGGGACGGGTGCTTTTTCTTACTGGTGACTACAGAGTTTGATGATGCAAAATAGCAGCAGAACAATGCAATTCGAAGAAAAGTTGAACTTAGTGGCGTTCCCAGTTTGCCCACCATTTGACTGGCCTGACTTGCACTTATGACTAGCAGGGACATAAAACTTACAGGTGGTGTAAACGTACAATCAGTTCATGCTATTTGTCAGATGTGAGGCCTCGGCGTGCGCGTCTCGATGCCCACCAGCCTCAATCCAATGCCCGCTCCACTCGTGTTGCACAACGCGGACGTCTCAGGGCAAAAAACAGCAGAGACACCAGAGGAAAGCCGAGAGGGAAGACGAGGGAAGGAGGGCGGGAGGAGAAAGAATTGCAACTGTCATCACAAACAAGAACCATCTGTCTCATTTGTGTAACTTGTTTTCTTTTAATATGAGAAGTATGCTGAAGAGATCTGGGAGTTTGAGAAAGGCCTGGGAGGGCTGGGCCCTGGGCTAAAGCCAGCCTTCTCCTGGGTTCTCTGTGCGAGTGGCATTAATATCCAGCCAACCTGCACTGTTAACCCTTCGCACTCACAACACACACTGACAGAGAAAGGGAGACAGCATCAGAAAAACCCTAAACCTTTAACCGGAGGTATGCACAGGTACCTGAGGTGTAATTTGAAATATTTGCTGCCTGTCTGGGAGAAAAATTGTCTGGCAGATTTATGTGAAGGAGTGAAATCACAGCATTGCTATCTCATTACTTCCCACAACTAAAACAAACTGTTGGAATAACCTGTTATTTGCACAGGTTGTTGTGTTTTTAGATAACACATTACTCACTCATCAATTACTACAATGTTGTTTCATCACGTTTTCATGAATAAGTGATTTCTGTATACTGGGGGTAGTCACCTACATCTGTCAATCTGTTCTGACTGTTTCTTTAATTTGGATACCAAGGATACACAGATAAAGCATCTGGAAAATTCAGAACAGTGCACATTGTTTTGCATAACCCCTGGGCCTTCAGTAGTGCATTTAATCTCGCATAGCCAGACCTATCCCACAGCATTCATTATCATTCTGCTACAGGGGAAAGCACTGACTTTTTTTTTA